>NW_026536139.1:0-196469 GCF_028551555.1 Melozone crissalis
CGTCTTTGCGCGAAGAAGCAGCTTCTTCGTCTCCGGGAGCCGGAGAGAGCGGCAACTTGGCAAAGGTGATGAAACAAGCTGTACAACACTGCGATTGTGTGCGCATCTTGCCAACTGAGAGAAAACAGTACCTGACCACTCTCCTGCCTTTTCTATTCACATGAACATTCGATTGCAAGCTGTTTTGGACAACTTTCTTTCTCTTCTTGCAAAACACTCGGCAGACCTCCGTGCAGCCTCTAGAACACGATGGGAGATGTTTTCTGTGCTGGCACAGTTTCTCCTTGCCAGACAGAGTGGAAAAGCTTTTTGCTAAGATGTAGACGAGAAGAGAGGCTAAAGACGAAGGTACGGTGCTCTGCAGAGCTAAGCACCGCTCCCGGACCTCTTTCGGCAGAAGGCGCACACCGCAGATCACTGTGAACGGCAGAATCGTCTTTGCGCGAAGAAGCAGCTTCTTCGTCTCCGGGAGCCGGAGAGAGCGACAACTTCGCAAAGGTGATGAAACAAGCTGTACGACACTGCGATTGTGTGCGCAGCTTGCCAACTGAGAGAAAACAGTACCTGACCACTCTCCTGCCTTTTGTAATCACATGAACATTCGATTGCAAGCTGTTTTGGACAACTTTCTTTCTCTTCTTGCAAAACACTCGGCAGACCTCCGTGCAGCCTCTAGAACACGATGGGAGATGTTTTTTGTGCTGGCACAGTTTCTCCTTGCCAGACAGAGTGGAAAAGCTTTTTGATAAGATGTAGACGAGAAGAGAGGCTAAAGACGAAAGTACGGTGCTCTGCAGAGCTAAGCACCGCTCCCGGGCGTCTTTCGGCAGAAGGCGCACTCCGCAGAGCACTGTGAGCGGCAGAATCGTCTTTGCGCGAAGAAGCAGCTTCTTCGTCTCCGGGAGCCGGAGAGAGCGGCAACTTGGCAAAGGTGATGAAACAAGCTGTACAACACTGCGATTGTGTGCGCAGCTTGCCAACTGAGAGAAAACAGTACCTGACCACTCTCCTGCCTTTTCTATTCACATGAACATTCGATTGCAAGCTGTTTTGGACAACTTTCTTTCTCTTCTTGCAAAACACTTGGCAGACATCCGTGCAGCCTCTAGAACACGATGGGAGATGTTTTCTGTGCTGGCACAGTTTCTCCTTGCCAGACAGAGTGGAAAAGCTTTTTGCTAAGATGTAGACGAGAAGAGAGGCTAAAGACGAAGGTACGGTGCTCTGCAGAGCTAAGCACCGCTCCCGGGCGTCTTTCGGCAGAAGGCGCACACCGCAGATCACTGTGAGCGGCAGAATCGTCTTTGCGCGAAGAAGCAGCTTCTTCGTCTCCGGGAGCCGGAGAGAGCGGCAACTTCGCAAAGGTGATGAAACAAGCTGTACAACACTGCGATTGTGTGCGCAGCTTTCCAATTGAGAGAAAACAGTACCTGACCACTCTCCTGCATTTTCTATTCACATGAACATTCGATTGCAAGCTGTTTTGGACAACTTTCTTTCTCTTCTTGCAAAACACTCGGCAGACTTCCGTGCAGCCTCTAGAACACGATGGGAGATGTTTTCTGTGCTGGCACAGTTTCTCCTTGCCAGACAGAGTGGAAAAGCTTTTTGCTAAGATGTAGACGAGAAGAGAGGCTAAAGACGAAGGTACGGTGCTCTGCAGAGCTAAGCACCGCTCCCGAGCGTCTTTCGGCAGAAGGCGCACACCGCAGAGCACTGTGAGCGGCAGAATCGTCTTTGCGCGAAGAAGCAGCTTCTTTGACTCCGGGAGCCGGAGAGAGCGGCAACTTGGCAAAGGTGATGAAACAAGCTGTACAACACTGCGATTGTGTGCGCAGCTTGCCAACTGAGAGAAAACAGTACCTGACCACTCTCCTGCCTTTTGTAATCACATGAACATTCGATTGCAAGCTGTTTTGGACAACTTTCTTTCTCTTCTTGCAAAACACTCGGCAGACCTCCGTGCAGCCTCTAGAACACGATGGGAGATGTTTTCTGTGCTGGCACAGTTTCTCCTTGCCAGACAGAGTGGAAAAGCTTTTTGCTAACATGTAGACGAGAAGAGAGGCTAAAGACGAAGGTACGGTGCTCTGCAGAGCTAAGCACCGCTCCCGGGCGTCTTTCGGCAGAAGGCGCACACCGCAGAGCACTGTGAGCGGCAGAATCGTCTTTGCGCGAAGAAGCAGCTTCTTCGTCTCCGGGAGCCGGAAGAGAGCGGCAACTTCGCAAAGGTGATGAAACAAGCTGTACAACATTGCGATTGTGTGCGCAGCTTGCCAACTGAGAGAAAACAGTACCTGACCACTCTCCTGCCTTTTCTATTCACATGAACATTCGATTGCAAGCTGTTTTGGACAACTTTCTTTCTCTTCTTGCAAAACACTCGGCAGACCTGCGTGCAGCCTCTAGAACACGATGGGAGATGTTTTTTGTGCTGGCACAGTTTCTCCTTAGCAGACAGAGTGGAAAAGCTTTTTGCTAAGATGTAGACGAGAAGAGAGGCTAAAGACGAAGGTACGGTGCTCTGCAGAGCTAAGCACCGCTCCCGGGCGTCTTTCGGCAGAAGGCGCACACCGCAGAGCACTGTGAGCGGCAGAATCGTCTTTGCGTGAAGAAGCAGCTTCTTCGTCTCCGGGAGCCGGAGAGAGCGGCAACTTCGCAAAGGTGATGAAACAAGCTGTACAACACTGCGATTGTGTGCGCAGCTTGCCAACTGAGAGCAAACAGTACCTGACCACTCTCCTGCCTTTTCTATTCACATGAACATTCGATTGCAAGCTGTTTTGGACAACTTTCTTTCTCTTCTTGCAAAACACTCGGCAGACCTCCGTGCAGCGTCTAGAACACGATGGGAGATGTTTTTTGTGCTGGCACAGCTTCTCCTTGCCAGACAGAGTGGAAAAGCTTTTTGCTAAGATGTAGACGAGAAGAGAGGCTAAAGACGAAGGTACGGTGCTCTGCAGAGCTAAGCACCGCTCCCGGGCCTCTTTCGGCAGAAGGCGCACACCGCAGAGCACTGTGAGCGGCAGAATCGTCTTTGCGCGAAGAAGCAGCTTCTTCGTCTCCGGGAGCCGGAGAGAGCGGCAACTTCGCAAAGGTGATGAAACAAGCTGTACAACACTGCGATTGTGTGCGCATCTTGCCAACTGAGAGAAAACAGTACCTGACCACTCTCCTGCCTTTTCTATTCACATGAACATTCGATTGCAAGCTGTTTTGGACAACTTTCTTTCTCTTCTTGCAAAACACACGGCAGACCTCCGTGCAGCCTCTAGAACACGATGGGAGATGTTTTCTGTGCTGGCACAGTTTCTCCTTGCCAGACAGAGTGGAAAAGCTTTTTGCTAAGATGTAGACGAGAAGAGAGGCTAAAGAAGCAGGTACGGTGCTTCTCAGAGCTAAGCACAGCTCCCGGGGCTCTTTCGGCAGAAGGCGCACACCGCAGAGCACTGTGAGCGGCAGAATCGTCTTTGCGCGAAGAAGCAGCTTCTTCGTCTCCGGGAGCCGGAGAGAGCGGCAACTTCGCAAAGGTGATGAAACAAGCTGTACAACACTGCGATTGTGTGTGCAGCTTGCCAACTGAGAGAAAACAGTACCTGACCACTCTCCTGCCTTTTGTAATCACATGAACATTGGATTGCAAGCTGTTTTGGACAACTTTCTTTCTCTTCTTGCAAAACACTCGGCAGACCTCCGTGCAGCCTCTAGAACACGATGGGAGATGTTTTCTGTGCTGGCACAGTTTCTCCTTGCCAGACAGAGTGGAAAAGCTTTTTGCTAACATGTAGACGAGAAGAGAGGCTAAAGACGAAGGTACGGTGCTCTGCAGAGCTAAGCACCGCTCCCGGACCTCTTTCGGCAGAAGGCGCACACCGCAGAGCACTGTGAGCGGCAGAATCGTCTTTGCGCGAAGAAGCAGCTTCTTCGTCTCCGGGAGCCGGAGAGAGCGGCAACTTGGCAAAGGTGATGAAACAAGCTGTACAACACTGCGATTGTGTGCGCATCTTGCCAACTGAGAGAAAACAGTACCTGACCACTCTCCTGCCTTTTCTATTCACATGAACATTCGATTGCAAGCTGTTTTGGACAACTTTCTTTCTCTTCTTGCAAAACACTCGGCAGACCTCCGTGCAGCCTCTAGAACACGATGGGAGATGTTTTCTGTGCTGGCACAGTTTCTCCTTGCCAGACAGAGTGGAAAAGCTTTTTGCTAAGATGTAGACGAGAAGAGAGGCTAAAGACGAAGGTACGGTGCTCTGCAGAGCTAAGCACCGCTCCCGGACCTCTTTCGGCAGAAGGCGCACACCGCAGATCACTGTGAACGGCAGAATCGTCTTTGCGCGAAGAAGCAGCTTCTTCGTCTCCGGGAGCCGGAGAGAGCGACAACTTCGCAAAGGTGATGAAACAAGCTGTACGACACTGCGATTGTGTGCGCAGCTTGCCAACTGAGAGAAAACAGTACCTGACCACTCTCCTGCCTTTTGTAATCACATGAACATTCGATTGCAAGCTGTTTTGGACAACTTTCTTTCTCTTCTTGCAAAACACTCGGCAGACCTCCGTGCAGCCTCTAGAACACGATGGGAGATGTTTTTTGTGCTGGCACAGTTTCTCCTTGCCAGACAGAGTGGAAAAGCTTTTTGATAAGATGTAGACGAGAAGAGAGGCTAAAGACGAAAGTACGGTGCTCTGCAGAGCTAAGCACCGCTCCCGGGCGTCTTTCGGCAGAAGGCGCACTCCGCAGAGCACTGTGAGCGGCAGAATCGTCTTTGCGCGAAGAAGCAGCTTCTTCGTCTCCGGGAGCCGGAGAGAGCGGCAACTTGGCAAAGGTGATGAAACAAGCTGTACAACACTGCGATTGTGTGCGCAGCTTGCCAACTGAGAGAAAACAGTACCTGACCACTCTCCTGCCTTTTCTATTCACATGAACATTCGATTGCAAGCTGTTTTGGACAACTTTCTTTCTCTTCTTGCAAAACACTTGGCAGACATCCGTGCAGCCTCTAGAACACGATGGGAGATGTTTTCTGTGCTGGCACAGTTTCTCCTTGCCAGACAGAGTGGAAAAGCTTTTTGCTAAGATGTAGACGAGAAGAGAGGCTAAAGACGAAGGTACGGTGCTCTGCAGAGCTAAGCACCGCTCCCGGGCGTCTTTCGGCAGAAGGCGCACACCGCAGATCACTGTGAGCGGCAGAATCGTCTTTGCGCGAAGAAGCAGCTTCTTCGTCTCCGGGAGCCGGAGAGAGCGGCAACTTCGCAAAGGTGATGAAACAAGCTGTACAACACTGCGATTGTGTGCGCAGCTTTCCAATTGAGAGAAAACAGTACCTGACCACTCTCCTGCATTTTCTATTCACATGAACATTCGATTGCAAGCTGTTTTGGACAACTTTCTTTCTCTTCTTGCAAAACACTCGGCAGACTTCCGTGCAGCCTCTAGAACACGATGGGAGATGTTTTCTGTGCTGGCACAGTTTCTCCTTGCCAGACAGAGTGGAAAAGCTTTTTGCTAAGATGTAGACGAGAAGAGAGGCTAAAGACGAAGGTACGGTGCTCTGCAGAGCTAAGCACCGCTCCCGAGCGTCTTTCGGCAGAAGGCGCACACCGCAGAGCACTGTGAGCGGCAGAATCGTCTTTGCGCGAAGAAGCAGCTTCTTTGACTCCGGGAGCCGGAGAGAGCGGCAACTTCGCAAAGGTGATGAAACAAGCTGTACAACACTGCGATTGTGTGCGCAGCTTGCCAACTGAGAGAAAACAGTACCTGACCACTCTCCTGCCTTTTGTAATCACATGAACATTCGATTGCAAGCTGTTTTGGACAACTTTCTTTCTCTTCTTGCAAAACACTCGGCAGACCTCCGTGCAGCCTCTAGAACACGATGGGAGATGTTTTCTGTGCTGGCACAGTTTCTCCTTGCCAGACAGAGTGGAAAAGCTTTTTGCTAACATGTAGACGAGAAGAGAGGCTAAAGACGAAGGTACGGTGCTCTGCAGAGCTAAGCACCGCTCCCGGGCGTCTTTCGGCAGAAGGCGCACACCGCAGAGCACTGTGAGCGGCAGAATCGTCTTTGCGCGAAGAAGCAGCTTCTTCGTCTCCGGGAGCCGGAGAGAGCGGCAACTTCGCAAAGGTGATGAAACAAGCTGTACAACATTGCGATTGTGTGCGCAGCTTGCCAACTGAGAGAAAACAGTACCTGACCACTCTCCTGCCTTTTCTATTCACATGAACATTCGATTGCAAGCTGTTTTGGACAACTTTCTTTCTCTTCTTGCAAAACACTCGGCAGACCTGCGTGCAGCCTCTAGAACACGATGGGAGATGTTTTTTGTGCTGGCACAGTTTCTCCTTAGCAGACAGAGTGGAAAAGCTTTTTGCTAAGATGTAGACGAGAAGAGAGGCTAAAGACGAAGGTACGGTGCTCTGCAGAGCTAAGCACCGCTCCCGGGCGTCTTTCGGCAGAAGGCGCACACCGCAGAGCACTGTGAGCGGCAGAATCGTCTTTGCGTGAAGAAGCAGCTTCTTCGTCTCCGGGAGCCGGAGAGAGCGGCAACTTCGCAAAGGTGATGAAACAAGCTGTACAACACTGCGATTGTGTGCGCAGCTTGCCAACTGAGAGCAAACAGTACCTGACCACTCTCCTGCCTTTTCTATTCACATGAACATTCGATTGCAAGCTGTTTTGGACAACTTTCTTTCTCTTCTTGCAAAACACTCGGCAGACCTCCGTGCAGCGTCTAGAACACGATGGGAGATGTTTTCTGTGCTGGCACAGTTTCTCCTTGCCAGAAAGAGTGGAAAAGCTTTTTGCTAAGATGTAGACGAGAAGAGAGGCTAAAGAAGCACGTATGGTGCTTCTCAGAGCTAAGCACAGCTCCCGGGGCTCTTTCGGCAGAAGGCGCACACCGCAGAGCACTGTGAGCAGCAGAATCGTCTTTGCGCGAAGAAGCAGCTTCTTCGTCTCCGGGAGCCGGAGAGAGCGGCAACTTCGCAAAGGTGATGAAACAAGCTGTACAACACTGCGATTGTGTGCGCAGCTTGCCAACTGAGAAAAAACAGTACCTGACAACTCTCCTGCCTTTTCTATTCACATGAACATTCGATTGCAAGCTGTTTTGGACAACTTTCTTTCTCTTCTTGCAAAACACTCGGCAGACCTCCGTGGAGCCTCTAGAACACGATGGGAGATGTTTTCTGTGCTGGCACAGTTTCTCCTTGCCAGACAGAGTGGAAAAGCTTTTTGCTAAGATGTAGACGAGAAGAGAGGCTAAAGACGAAGGTACGGTGCTCTGCAGAGCTAAGCACCGCTCCCGGGCGTCTTTCGGCAGAAGGCGCACACCGCAGAGCACTGTGAGCGGCAGAATCGTCTTTGGGCGAAGAAGCAGCTTCTTTCTCTCCGGGAGCCGGAGAGAGCGACAACTTCGCAAAGGTGATGAAACAAGCTGTACAACACTGCGATTGTGTGCGCAGCTTGCCAACTGAGAGAAAACAGTACCTGACCACTCTCCTGCATTTTCTATTCACATGAACATTCGATTGGAAGCTGTTTTGGACAACTTTCTTTCTCTTCTTGCAAAACACTCGGCAGACCTCCGTGCAGCCTCTAGAACACGATGGGAGATGTTTTTTGTGCTGGCACAGTTTCTCCTTGCCAGACAGAGTGGAAAAGCTTTTTGCTAAGATGTAGACGAGAAGAGAGGCTAAAGACGAAGGTACGGTGCTCTGCAGAGCTAAGCACCGCTCCCGGGCCTCTTTCGGCAGAAGGCGCACACAGCAGAGCACTGTGAGCGGCAGAATCGTCTTTGCGCGAAGAAGCAGCTTCTTCGTCTCCGGGAGCCGGAGAGAGCGGCAACTTCGCAAAGGTGATGAAACAAGCTGTACAACACTGCGATTGTGTGCGCAGCTTGCCAACTGAGAGAAAACAGTACCTGACCACTCTCCTGCCTTTTCTATTCACAGGAACATTCGATTGCAAGCTGTTTTGGACAACTTTCTTTCTCTTCTTGCAAAACACACGGCAGACCTCCGTGCAGCCTCTAGAACACGATGGGAGATGTTTTCTGTGCTGGCACAGTTTCTCCTTGCCAGACAGAGTGGAAAAGCTTTTTGCTATGATGTAGACGAGAAGAGAGGCTAAAGAAGCAGGTGCGGTGCTTCTCAGAGCTAAGCACAGCTCCCGGGGCTCTTTCGGCAGAAGGCGCACACCGCAGAGCACTGTGAGCGGCAGAATCGTCTTTGCGCGAAGAAGCAGCTTCTTCGTCTCCGGGAGCCGGAGAGAGCGACAACTTCGCAAAGGTGATGAAACAAGCTGTACAACACTGCGATTGTGTGCGCAGCTTGCCAACTGAGAGAAAACAGTACCTGACCACTCTCCTGCCTTTTCTATTCACATGAACATTCGATTGCAAGCTGTTTTGGACAACTTTCTTTCACTTCTTGCAAAACACTTGGCAAACATCCGTGCAGCCTCTAGAACACGATGGGAGATGTTTTCTGTGCTGGCAAAGTTTCTCCTTGCCAGACAGAGTGGAAAAGCTTTTTGCTAAGATGTAGACGAGAAGAGAGGCTAAAGACGAAGGTACGGTGCTCTGCAGAGCTAAGCACCGCTTCCGGAGCTCTTTCGGCAGAAGGCGCACACCGCAGAGCACTGTGAGCGGCAGAATCGTCTTTGCGCGAAGAAGCAGCTTCTTCGTCTCCGGGAGCCGGAGAGAGCGGCAACTTCGCAAAGGTGATGAAACAAGCTGTACAACACTGCGATTGTGTGCGCAGCTTTCCAATTGAGAGAAAACAGTACCTGACCACTCTCCTGCCTTTTCTATTCACATGAACATTCGATTGGAAGCTGTTTTGGACAACTTTCTTTCTCTTCTTGCAAAACACTCTGCAGACCTCCGTGCAGCCTCTAGAACACGATGGGAGATGTTTTCTGTGCTGGCACAGTTTCTCCTTGCCAGACAGAGTGGAAAAGCTTTTTGCTAAGATGTAGACGAGAAGAGAGGCTAAAGACGAAGGTACGGTGCTCTGCAGAGCTAAGCACCGCTCCCGGGCGTCTTTCGGCAGAAGGCGCCCACTGCAGAGCACTGTGAGCGGCAGAATCCTCTTTGCGCGAAGAAGCAGCTTCTTCGTCTCCGGGAGCCGGAGAGAGCGGCAACTTCGCAAAGGTGATGAAACAAGCTGTACAACACTGCGATTGTGTGCGCATCTTGCCAACTGAGAGAAAACAGTACCTGACCACTCTCCTGCCTTTTCTATTCACATGAACATTGGATTGCAAGCTGTTTTGGACAACTTTCTTTCTCTTCTTGCAAAACACTCGGCAGACCTCCGTGCAGGCTCTAGAACACGATGGGAGATGTTTTCTGTGCTGGCACAGTTTCTCCTTGCCAGACAGAGTGGAAAAGCTTTTTGCTAAGATGTAGACGAGAAGAGAGGCTAAAGACGAAGGTACGGTGCTCTGCAGAGCTAAGCACCGCTCCCGGACCTCTTTCGGCAGAAGGCGCACACCGCAGATCACTGTGAACGGCAGAATCGTCTTTGCGCGAAGAAGCAGCTTCTTCGTCTCCGGGAGCCGGAGAGAGCGGCAACTTCGCAAAGGTGATGAAACAAGCTGTACGACACTGCGATTGTGTGCGCAGCTTGCCAACTGAGAGAAAACAGTACCTGACCACTCTCCTGCCTTTTGTAATCACATGAACATTCGATTGCAAGCTGTTTTGGACAACTTTCTTTCTCTTCTTGCAAAACACTCGGCAGACCTCCGTGCAGCCTCTAGAACACGATGGGAGATGTTTTTTGTGCTGGCACAGTTTCTCCTTGCCAGACAGAGTGGAAAAGCTTTTTGATAAGATGTAGACGAGAAGAGAGGCTAAAGACGAAAGTACGGTGCTCTGCAGAGCTAAGCACCGCTCCCGGGCGTCTTTCGGCAGAAGGCGCACTCCGCAGAGCACTGTGAGCGTCAGAATCGTCTTTGCGCGAAGAAGCAGCTTCTTCGTCTCCGGGAGCCGGAGAGAGCGGCAACTTGGCAAAGGTGATGAAACAAGCTGTACAACACTGCGATTGTGTGCGCAGCTTGCCAACTGAGAGAAAACAGTACCTGACCACTCTCCTGCCTTTTCTATTCACATGAACATTCGATTGCAAGCTGTTTTGGACAACTTTCTTTCTCTTCTTGCAAAACACTTGGCAGACATCCGTGCAGCCTCTAGAACACGATGGGAGATGTTTTCTGTGCTGGCAAAGTTTCTCCTTGCCAGACAGAGTGGAAAAGCTTTTTGCTAACATGTAGACGAGAAGAGAGGCTAAAGACGAAGGTACGGTGCTCTGCAGAGCTAAGCACCGCTTCCGGAGCTCTTTCGGCAGAAGGCGCACACCGCAGAGCACTGTGAGCGGCAGAATCGTCTTTGCGCGAAGAAGCAGCTTCTTCGTCTCCGGGAGCCGGAGAGAGCGGCAACTTCGCAAAGGTGATGAAACAAGCTGTACAACACTGCGATTGTGTGCGCAGCGTGCCAACTGAGACAAAACAGTACCTGACCACTCTCCTGCCTTTTCTATTCACATGAACATTCGATTGGACGCTGTTTTGGACAACTTTCTTTCTCTTCTTGCAAAACACTCGGCAGACCTCCGTGCAGCGTCTAGAACACGATGGGAGATGTTTTTTGTGCTGGCACAGTTTCTCCTTGCCAGACAGAGTGGAAAAGCTTTTTGCTAAGATGTAGACGAGAAGAGAGGCTAAAGACGAATGTACGGTGCTCTGCAGAGCTAAGCACCGCTCCCGGGCCTCTTTCGGCAGAAGGCGCACACAGCAGAGCACTGTGAGCGGCAGAATCGTCTTTGCGCGAAGAAGCAGCTTCTTCGTCTCCGGGAGCCGGAGAGAGCGGCAACTTCGCAAAGGTGATGAAACAAGCTGTACAAGACTGCGATTGTGTGCGCAGCTTGCCAACTGAGAGAAAACAGTACCTGACCACTCTCCTGCCTTTTCTATTCACATGAACATTCGATTGCAAGCTGTTTTGGACAACTTTCTTTCTCTTCTTGCAAAACACACGGCAGACCTCCGTGCAGCCTCTAGAAGACGATGGGAGATGTTTTTTGTGCTGGCACAGTTTCTCCTTGCCAGACAGAGTGGAAAAGCTTTTTGCTAAGATGTAGACGAGAAGAGAGGCTAAAGACGAAGGTACGGTGCTCTGCAGAGCTAAGCACCGCTCCCGGACCTCTTTCGGCAGAAGGCGCACACCGCAGAGCACTGTGAGCGGCAGAATCGTCTTTGCGCGAAGAAGCAGCTTCTTCGTCTCTGGGAGCCGGAGAGAGCGGCAACTTCGCAAAGGTGATGAAACAAGCTGTACAACACTGCGATTGTGTGCGCAGCTTGCCAAGTGAGAGAAAACAGTACCTGACCACTCTCCTGCCTTTTCTATTCACATGAACATTCGATTGCAAGCTGTTTTGGACAACTTTCTTTCTCTTCTTGCAAAACACTCGGCAGACCTCCGTGCAGCCTCTAGAACACGATGGGAGATGTTTTCTGTGCTGGCACAGTTTCTCCTTGCCAGACAGAGTGGAAAAGCTTTTTGCTAAGATGTAGACGAGAAGAGAGGCTAAAGACGAAGGTACGGTGCTCTGCAGAGCTAAGCACCGCTCCCGGGCCTCTTTCGGCAGAAGGCGCACACCGCAGAGCACTGTGAGCGGCAGAATCGTCTTTGCGCGAAGAAGCAGCTTCTTCGTCTCCGGGAGCCGGAGAGAGCGGCAACTTCGCAAAGGTGATGAAACAAGCTGTACAACACTGCGATTGTGTGCGCAGCTTGCCAAGTGAGAGAAAACAGTACCTGACCACTCTCCTGCCTTTTCTATTCACATGAACATTCGATTGCAAGCTGTTTTGGACAACTTTCTTTCTCTTCTTGCAAAACACTCGGCAGACCTCCGTGCAGCCTCTAGAACACGATGGGAGATGTTTTCTGTGCTGGCACAGTTTCTCCTTGCCAGACAGAGTGGAAAAGCTTTTTGCTAAGATGTAGACGAGAAGAGAGGCTAAAGAAGCAGGTATGGTGCTCTGCAGAGCTAAGCACCGCTCCCGGGGCTCTTTCGGTAGAAGGCGCACACCGCAGAGCACTGTGAGCGGCAGAATCGTCTTTGCGCGAAGAAGCAGCTTCTTCGTCTCCGGGAGCCGGAGAGAGCGGCAACTTGGCAAAGGTGATGAAACAAGCTGTACAACACTGCGATTGTGTCCGCAGCTTGCCAACTGAGAGAAAACAGTACCTGACCACTCTCCTGCCTTTTCTATTCACATGAACATTCGATTGCAAGCTGTTTTGGACAACTTTCTTTCTCTTCTTGCAAAACACTCACCAGACCTCCGTGCAGCCTCTAGAACACGATGGGAGATGTTTTTTGTGCTGGCACAGTTTCTCCTTGCCAGTCACAGTGGAAAAGCTTTTTGCTAAGATGTAGACGAGAAGAGAGGCTAAAGACGAAGGTACGGTGCTCTGCAGAGCTAAGTACCCCTCCCTGCGTCTTTCGGCAGAAGGCGCACACCGCAGAGCACTGTGAGCGGCAGAATCGTCTTTGCGCGAAGAAGCAGCTTCTTCGTCTCCGGGAGCCGGAGAGAGCGGCAACTTCGCAAAGGTGATGAAACAAGCTGTACAACACTGCGATTGTGTGCGCAGCTTGCCAAGTGAGAGAAAACAGTACCTGACCACTCTCCTGCCTTTTCTATTCACATGAACATTCGATTGCAAGCTGTTTTGGACAACTTTCTTTCTCTTCTTGCAAAACACTTGGCAGACCTCCGTGCAGCTTCTAGAACACGATGGGAGATGTTTTCTGTGCTGGCACAGTTTCTCCTTGCCAGACAGAGTGGAAAAGCTTTTTGCTAAGATGTAGACGAGAAGAGAGGCTAAAGACGAAGGTACGGTGCTCTGCAGAGCTAAGCACCGCACCCGGACTTCTTTCGGCAGAAGGCGCACACCGCAGAGCACTGTGAGCGGCAGAATCGTCTTTGGGCGAAGAAGCAGCTTCTTCGTCTCCGGGAGCCGGAGAGAGCGGCAACTTCGCAAAGGTGATGAAACAAGCTGTACAACACTGCGATTGTGTGCGCAGCTTGCCAACTGAGAGAAAACAGTACCTGACCACTCTCCTGCATTTTCTATTCACATGAACATTCGATTGCAAGCTGTTTTGGACAACTTTCTTTCTCTTCTTGCAAAACACTTGGCAAACCTCCGTGCAGCCTCTAGAACACGATGGGAGATGTTTTCTGTGCTGGCACAGTTTCTCCTTGCCAGACAGAGTGGAAAAGCTTTTTGCTAAGATGTAGACGAGAAGAGAGGCTAAAGACGAAGGTACGGTGCTCTGCAGAGCTAAGCACCGCTCCCGGGCGTCTTTCGGCAGAAGGCGCACACCGCAGAGCACTGTGAGCGGCAGAATCGTCTTTGCGCGAAGAAGCAGCTTCTTTGTCTCCGGGAGCCGGAGAGAGCGACAACTTCGCAAAGGTGATGAAACAAGCTGTACAACACTGCGATTGTGTGCGCAGCTTGCCAACTGAGAGAAAACAGTACCTGACCACTCTCCTGCCTTTTCTATTCACATGAACATTCGATTGCAAGCTGTTTTGGACAACTTTCTTTCTCTTCTTGCAAAACACTCGGCAGACCTCCGTGCAGCCTCTAGAACACGATGGGAGATGTTTTCTGTGCTGGCACAGTTTCTCCTTGCCAGACAGAGTGGAAAAGCTTTTTGCTAAGATGTAGACGAGAAGAGAGGCTAAAGACGAAGGTACGGTGCTCTGCAGAGCTAAGCACCGCTCCCGGACCTCTTTCGGCAGAAGGCGCACACCGCAGATCACTGTGAGCGGCAGAATCGTCTTTGCGCGAAGAAGCAGCTTCTTCGTCTCCGGGAGCCGGAGAGAGCGGCAACTTGGCAAAGGTGATGAAACAAGCTGTACAACACTGCGATTGTGTGCGCAGCTTGCCAACTGAGAGAAAACAGTACCTGACCACTCTCCTGCCTTTTGTAATCACATGAACATTCGATTGCAAGCTGTTTTGGACAACTTTCTTTCTCTTCTTGCAAAACACTCGGCAGACCTCCGTGCAGCCTCTAGAACACGATGGGAGATGTTTTTTGTGCTGGCAAAGTTTCTCCTTGCCAGACAGAGTGGAAAAGCTTTTTGATAAGATGTAGACGAGAAGAGAGGCTAAAGACGAAAGTACGGTGCTCTGCAGAGCTAAGCACCACTCCCGGGCGTCTTTCGGCAGAAGGCGCACTCCGCAGAGCACTGTGAGCGGCAGAATCGTCTTTGCGCGAAGAAGCAGCTTCTTCGTCTCCGGGAGCCGGAGAGAGCGGCAACTTCGCAAAGGTGATGAAACAAGCTGTACAACACTGCGATTGTGTGCGCAGCTTGCCAAGTGAGAGAAAACAGTACCTGACCACTCTCCTGCCTTTTCTATTCACATGAACATTCGATTGCAAGCTGTTTTGGACAACTTTCTTTCTCTTCTTGCAAAACACTTGGCAGACATCCGTGCAGCTTCTAGAACACGATGGGAGATGTTTTCTGTGCTGGCACAGTTTCTCCTTGCCAGACAGAGTGGAAAAGCTTTTTGCTAAGATGTAGACGAGAAGAGAGGCTAAAGACGAAGGTACGGTGCTCTGCAGAGCTAAGCACCGCTCCCGGGCGTCTTTCGGCAGAAGGCGCACACCGCAGATCACTGTGAGCGGCAGAATCGTCTTTGCGCGAAGAAGCAGCTTCTTCGTCTCCGGGAGCCGGAGAGAGCGGCAACTTCGCAAAGGTGATGAAACAAGCTGTACAACACTGCGATTGTGTGCGCAGCTTTCCAATTGAGAGAAAACAGTACCTGACCACTCTCCTGCATTTTCTATTCACATGAACATTCGATTGGAAGCTGTTTTGGACAACTTTCTTTCTCTTCTTGCAAAACACTCGGCAGACTTCCGTGCAGCCTCTAGAACACGATGGGAGATGTTTTCTGTGCTGGCACAGTTTCTCCTTGCCAGACAGAGTGGAAAAGCTTTTTGCTAAGATGTAGACGAGAAGAGAGGCTAAAGACGAAGGTACGGTGCTCTGCAGAGCTAAGCACCGCTCCCGAGCGTCTTTCGGCAGAAGGCGCACACCGCAGAGCACTGTGAGCGGCAGAATCGTCTTTGCGCGAAGAAGCAGCTTCTTTGTCTCCGGGAGCCGGAGAGAGCGGCACCTTCGCAAAGGTGATGAAACAAGCTGTACAACACTGCGATTGTGTGCGCAGCTTGCCAACTGAGAGAAAACAGTACCTGACCACTCTCCTGCCTTTTGTAATCACATGAACATTCGATTGCAAGCTGTTTTGGACAACTTTCTTTCTCTTCTTGCAAAACACTCGGCAGACCTCCGTGCAGCCTCTAGAACACGATGGGAGATGTTTTCTGTGCTGGCACAGTTTCTCCTTGCCAGACAGAGTGGAAAAGCTTTTTGCTAACATGTAGACGAGAAGAGAGGCTAAAGACGAAGGTACGGTGCTCTGCAGAGCTAAGCACCGCTCCCGGGCGTCTTTCGGCAGAAGGCGCACACCGCAGAGCACTGTGAGCGGCAGAATCGTCTTTGCGCGAAGAAGCAGCTTCTTCGTCTCCGGGAGCCGGAGAGAGCGGCAACTTCGCAAAGGTGATGAAACAAGCTGTACAACATTGCGATTGTGTGCGCAGCTTGCCAACTGAGAGAAAACAGTACCTGACCACTCTCCTGCCTTTTCTATTCACATGAACATTCGATTGGAAGCTGTTTTGGACAACTTTCTTTCTCTTCTTGCAAAACACTCGGCAGACCTGCGTGCAGCCTCTAGAACACGATGGGAGATGTTTTTTGTGCTGGCACAGTTTCTCCTTAGCAGACAGAGTGGAAAAGCTTTTTGCTAAGATGTAGACGAGAAGAGAGGCTAAAGACGAAGGTACGGTGCTCTGCAGAGCTAAGCACCGCTCCCGGGCGTCTTTCGGCAGAAGGCGCACACCGCAGAGCACTGTGAGCGGCAGAATCGTCTTTGCGCGAAGAAGCAGCTTCTTTGTCTCCGGGAGCCGGAGAGAGCGGCAACTTCGCAAAGGTGATGAAACAAGCTGTACAACACTGCGATTGTGTGCGCAGCTTGCCAACTGAGAGAAAACAGTACCTGACCACTCTCCTGCCTTTTCTATTCACATGAACATTCGATTGCAAGCTGTTTTGGACAACTTTCTTTCTCTTCTTGCAAAACACTCGGCAGACCTCCGTGCAGCCTCTAGAACACGATGGGAGATGTTTTCTGTGCTGGCACAGTTTCTCCTTGCCAGACAGAGTGGAAAAGCTTTTTGCTAAGATGTAGACGAGAAGAGAGGCTAAAGAAGCACGTATGGTGCTTCTCAGAGCTAAGCACAGCTCCCGGGGCTCTTTCGGCAGAAGGCGCACACCGCAGAGCACTGTGAGCAGCAGAATCGTCTTTGCGCGAAGAAGCAGCTTCTTCGTCTCCGGGAGCCGGAGAGAGCGGCAACTTCGCAAAGGTGATGAAACAAGCTGTACAACACTGCGATTGTGTGCGCAGCTTGCCAACTGAGAGCAAACAGTACCTGATCATTCTCCGGCCTTTTCTATTCACATGAACATTCGATTGCAAGCTGTTTTGGACAACTTTCTTTCTCTTCTTGCAAAACACTCGGCAGACCTCCGTGCAGCCTCTAGAACACGATGGGAGATGTTTTTTGTGCTGGCACAGTTTCTCCTTGCCAGACAGAGTGGAAAAGCTTTTTGCTAAGATGTAGACGAGAAGAGAGGCTAAAGACGAAGGTACGGTGCTCTGCAGAGCTAAGCACCGCTCCCGGAGCTCTTTCGGCAGAAGGCGCACACCGCAGAGCACTGTGAGCGGCAGAATCGTCTTTGCGCGAAGAAGCAGCTTCTTCGTCTCCGGGAGCCGGAGAGAGCGGCAACTTCGCAAAGGTGATGAAACAAGCTGTACAACACTGCGATTGTGTGCGCAGCTTGCCAACTGAGAGCAAACAGTACCTGACCACTCTCCTGCCTTTTCTATTCACATGAACATTCGATTGCAAGCTGTTTTGGACAACTTTCTTTCTCTTCTTGCAAAACACTCGGCAGACCTCCGTGCAGCCTCTAGAACACGATGGGAGATGTTTTCTGTGCTGGCACAGTTTCTCCTTGCCAGACAGAGTGGAAAAGCTTTTTGCTAAGATGTAGACGAGAAGAGAGGCTAAAGACGAAGGTACGGTGCTCTGCAGAGCTAAGCACCGCTCCCGGACCTCTTTCGGCAGAAGGCGCACACCGCAGAGCACTGTGAGCGGCAGAATCGTCTTTGCGCGAAGAAGCAGCTTCTTCGTCTCCGGGAGCCGGAGAGAGCGGCAACTTGGCAAAGGTGATGAAACAAGCTGTACAACACTGCGATTGTGTGCGCAGCTTGCCAACTGAGAGAAAACAGTACCTGACCACTCTCCTGCCTTTTCTATTCACATGTACATTCGATTGCAAGCTGTTTTGGACAACTTTCTTTCTCTTCTTGCAAAACACTCGGCAGACCTCCGTGCAGCCTCTAGAACACGATGGGAGATGTTTTCTGTGCTGGCACAGTTTCTCCTTGCCAGACAGAGTGGAAAAGCTTTTTGCTAAGATGTAGACGAGAAGAGAGGCTAAAGAAGCACGTATGGTGCTTCTCAGAGCTAAGCACAGCTCCCGGGGCTCTTTCGGCAGAAGGCGCACACCGCAGAGCACTGTGAGCGGCAGAATCGTCTTTGCGCGAAGAAGCAGCTTCTTCGTCTCCGGGAGCCGGAGAGAGCGGCAACTTGGCAAAGGTGATGAAACAAGCTGTACAACACTGCGATTGTGTGCGCAGCGTGCCAACTGAGACAAAACAGTACCTGACCACTCTCCTGCCTTTTCTATTCACATGAACATTCGATTGCAAGCTGTTTTGGACAACTTTCTTTCTCTTCTTGCAAAACACTCGGCAGACCTCCGTGCAGCCTCTAGAACACGATGGGAGATGTTTTTTGTGCTGGCACAGTTTCTCCTTGCCAGACAGAGTGGAAAAGCTTTTTGCTAAGATGTAGACGAGAAGAGAGGCTAAAGACGAAGGTACGGTGCTCTGCAGAGCTAAGCACCGCTCCCGAGCGTCTTTCGGCAGAAGGCGCACACCGCAGAGCACTGTGAGCGGCAGAATCGTCTTTGCGCGAAGAAGCAGCTTCTTCGTCTCCGGGAGCCGGAGAGAGCGGCACCTTCGCAAAGGTGATGAAACAAGCTGTACAACACTGCGATTGTGTGCGCAGCTTGCCAACTGAGAGAAAACAGTACCTGACCACTCTCCTGCCTTTTGTAATCACATGAACATTCGATTGCAAGCTGTTTTGGACAACTTTCTTTCTCTTCTTGCAAAACACTCGGCAGACCTCCGTGCAGCCTCTAGAACACGATGGGAGATGTTTTCTGTGCTGGCACAGTTTCTCCTTGCCAGACAGAGTGGAAAAGCTTTTTGCTAAGATGTAGACGAGAAGAGAGGCTAAAGACGAAGGTACGGTGCTCTGCAGAGCTAAGCACCGCTCCCGGGCGTCTTTCGGCAGAAGGCGCACACCGCAGAGCACTGTGAGCGGCAGAATCGTCTTTGCGCGAAGAAGCAGCTTCTTCGTCTCCGGGAGCCGGAGAGAGCGGCAACTTCGCAAAGGTGATGAAACAAGCTGTACAACATTGCGATTGTGTGCGCAGCTTGCCAACTGAGAGAAAACAGTACCTGACCACTCTCCTGCATTTTCTATTCACATGAACATTCGATTGGAAGCTGTTTTGGACAACTTTCTTTCTCTTCTTGCAAAACACTCGGCAGACCTGCGTGCAGCCTCTAGAACACGATGGGAGATGTTTTTTGTGCTGGCACAGTTTCTCCTTAGCAGACAGATTGGAAAAGCTTTTTGCTAAGATGTAGACGAGAAGAGAGGCTAAAGACGAAGGTACGGTGCTCTGCAGAGCTAAGCACCGCTCCCGGGCGTCTTTCGGCAGAAGGCGCACACCGCAGAGCACTGTGAGCGGCAGAATCGTCTTTGCGTGAAGAAGCAGCTTCTTCGTCTCCGGGAGCCGGAGAGAGCGGCAACTTCGCAAAGGTGATGAAACAAGCTGTACAACACTGCGATTGTGTGCGCAGCTTGCCAACTGAGAGAAAACAGTACCTGACCACTCTCCTGCCTTTTCTATTCACATGAACATTCGATTGCAAGCTGTTTTGGACAACTTTCTTTCTCTTCTTGCAAAACACTCGGCAGACCTCCGTGCAGCCTCTAGAACACGATGGGAGATGTTTTCTGTGCTGGCACAGTTTCTCCTTGCCAGAAAGAGTGGAAAAGCTTTTTGCTAAGATGTAGACGAGAAGAGAGGCTAAAGAAGCACGTATGGTGCTTCTCAGAGCTAAGCACAGCTCCCGGGGCTCTTTCGGCAGAAGGCGCACACCGCAGAGCACTGTGAGCAGCAGAATCGTCTTTGCGCGAAGAAGCAGCTTCTTCGTCTCCGGGAGCCGGAGAGAGCGGCAACTTCGCAAAGGTGATGAAACAAGCTGTACAACACTGCGATTGTGTGCGCAGCTTGCCAACTGAGAGAAAACAGTACCTGATCATTCTCCGGCCTTTTCTATTCACATGAACATTCGATTGCAAGCTGTTTTGGACAACTTTCTTTCTCTTCTTGCAAAACACTCGGCAGACCTCCGTGCAGCCTCTAGAACACGATGGGAGATGTTTTTTGTGCTGGCACAGTTTCTCCTTGCCAGACAGAGTGGAAAAGCTTTTTGCTAAGATGTAGACGAGAAGAGAGGCTAAAGACGAAGGTACGGTGCTCTGCAGAGCTAAGCACCGCTCCCGGAGCTCTTTCGGCAGAAGGCGCACACCGCAGAGCACTGTGAGCGGCAGAATCGTCTTTGCGCGAAGAAGCAGCTTCTTCGTCTCCGGGAGCCGGAGAGAGCGGCAACTTCGCAAAGGTGATGAAACAAGCTGTACAACACTGCGATTGTGTGCGCAGCTTGCCAACTGAGAGAAAACAGTACCTGACCACTCTCCTGCCTTTTCTATTCACATGAACATTCGATTGCAAGCTGTTTTGGACAACTTTCTCTCTCTTCTTGCAAAACACTCGGCAGACCTCCGTGGAGCCTCTAGAACACGATGGGAGATGTTTTCTGTGCTGGCACAGTTTCTCCTTGCCAGACAGAGTGGAAAAGCTTTTTGCTAAGATGTAGACGAGAAGAGAGGCTAAAGAAGCACGTATGGTGCTTCTCAGAGCTAAGCACCGCTCCCGGGCGTCTTTCGGCAGAAGGCGCACACCGCAGAGCACTGTGAGCGGCAGAATCGTCTTTGGGCGAAGAAGCAGCTTCTTTGTCTCCGGGAGCCGGAGAGAGCGACAACTTCGCAAAGGTGGTGAAACAAGCTGTACAACACTGCGATTGTGTCCGCAGCTTGCCAACTGAGAGAAAACAGTACCTGACCACTCTCCTGCCTTTTCTATTCACATGAACATTCGATTGCAAGCTGTTTTGGACAACTTTCTTTCTCTTCTTGCAAAACACTCGGCAGACCTCCGTGCAGCCTCTAGAACACGATGGGAGATGTTTTCTGTGCTGGCACAGTTTCTCCTTGCCAGACAGAGTGGAAAAGCTTTTTGCTAAGATGTAGACGAGAAGAGAGGCTAAAGACGAAGGTACGGTGCTCTGCAGAGCTAAGCACCGCTCCCGGACCTCTTTCGGCAGAAGGCGCACACCGCAGAGCACTGTGAGCGGCAGAATCGTCTTTGCGCGAAGAAGCAGCTTCTTCGTCTCCGGGAGCCGGAGAGAGCGGCAACTTGGCAAAGGTGATGAAACAAGCTGTACAACACTGCGATTGTGTGCGCAGCTTGCCAACTGAGAGAAAACAGTACCTGACCACTCTCCTGCCTTTTCTATTCACATGTACATTCGATTGCAAGCTGTTTTGGACAACTTTCTTTCTCTTCTTGCAAAACACTCGGCAGACCTCCGTGCAGCCTCTAGAACACGATGGGAGATGTTTTCTGTGCTGGCACAGTTTCTCCTTGCCAGACAGAGTGGAAAAGCTTTTTGCTAAGATGTAGACGAGAAGAGAGGCTAAAGAAGCACGTATGGTGCTTCTCAGAGCTAAGCACAGCTCCCGGGGCTCTTTCGGCAGAAGGCGCACACCGCAGAGCACTGTGAGCGGCAGAATCGTCTTTGCGCGAAGAAGCAGCTTCTTCGTCTCCGGGAGCCGGAGAGAGCGGCAACTTCGCAAAGGTGATGAAACAAGCTGTACAACACTGCGATTGTGTGCGCAGCGTGCCAACTGAGACAAAACAGTACCTGACCACTCTCCTGCCTTTTCTATTCACATGAACATTCGATTGGACGCTGTTTTGGACAACTTTCTTTCTCTTCTTGCAAAACACTCGGCAGACCTCCGTGCAGCGTCTAGAACACGATGGGAGATGTTTTTTGTGCTGGCACAGTTTCTCCTTGCCAGACAGAGTGGAAAAGCTTTTTGCTAAGATGTAGACGAGAAGAGAGGCTAAAGACGAATGTACGGTGCTCTGCAGAGCTAAGCACCGCTCCCGGGCCTCTTTCGGCAGAAGGCGCACACAGCAGAGCACTGTGAGCGGCAGAATCGTCTTTGCGCGAAGAAGCAGCTTCTTCGTCTCCGGGAGCCGGAGAGAGCGGCAACTTCGCAAAGGTGATGAAACAAGCTGTACAACACTGCGATTGTGTGCGCAGCTTGCCAACTGAGAGAAAACAGTACCTGACCACTCTCCTGCCTTTTCTATTCACATGAACATTCGATTGCAAGCTGTTTTGGACAACTTTCTTTCTCTTCTTGCAAAACACACGGCAGACCTCCGTGCAGCCTCTAGAAGACGATGGGAGATGTTTTTTGTTCTGGCACAGTTTCTCCTTGCCAGACAGAGTGGAAAAGCTTTTTGCTAAGATGTAGACGAGAAGAGAGGCTAAAGACGAAGGTACGGTGCTCTGCAGAGCTAAGCACCGCTCCCGGACCTCTTTCGGCAGAAGGCGCACACCGCAGAGCACTGTGAGCGGCAGAATCGTCTTTGCGCGAAGAAGCAGCTTCTTCGTCTCTGGGAGCCGGAGAGAGCGGCAACTTCGCAAAGGTGATGAAACAAGCTGTACAACACTGCGATTGTGTGCGCAGCTTGCCAAGTGAGAGAAAACAGTACCTGACCACTCTCCTGCCTTTTCTATTCACATGAACATTCGATTGCAAGCTGTTTTGGACAACTTTCTTTCTCTTCTTGCAAAACACTCGGCAGACCTCCGTGCAGCCTCTAGAACACGATGGGAGATGTTTTCTGTGCTGGCACAGTTTCTCCTTGCCAGACAGAGTGGAAAAGCTTTTTGCTAAGATGTAGACGAGAAGAGAGGCTAAAGACGAAGGTACGGTGCTCTGCAGAGCTAAGCACCGCTCCCGGGCCTCTTTCGGCAGAAGGCGCACACCGCAGAGCACTGTGAGCGGCAGAATCGTCTTTGCGCGAAGAAGCAGCTTCTTCGTCTCCGGGAGCCGGAGAGAGCGGCAACTTCGCAAAGGTGATGAAACAAGCTGTACAACACTGCGATTGTGTGCGCAGCTTGCCAAGTGAGAGAAAACAGTACCTGACCACTCTCCTGCCTTTTCTATTCACATGAACATTCGATTGCAAGCTGTTTTGGACAACTTTCTTTCTCTTCTTGCAAAACACTCGGCAGACCTCCGTGCAGCCTCTAGAACACGATGGGAGATGTTTTCTGTGCTGGCACAGTTTCTCCTTGCCAGACAGAGTGGAAAAGCTTTTTGCTAAGATGTAGACGAGAAGAGAGGCTAAAGAAGCAGGTACGGTGCTCTGCAGAGCTAAGCACCGCTCCCGGGGCTCTTTCGGTAGAAGGCGCACACCGCAGAGCACTGTGAGCGGCAGAATCGTCTTTGCGCGAAGAAGCAGCTTCTTCGTCTCCGGGAGCCGGAGAGAGCGGCAACTTGGCAAAGGTGATGAAACAAGCTGTACAACACTGCGATTGTGTCCGCAGCTTGCCAACTGAGAGAAAACAGTACCTGACCACTCTCCTGCCTTTTCTATTCACATGAACATTCGATTGCAAGCTGTTTTGGACAACTTTCTTTCTCTTCTTGCAAAACACTCACCAGACCTCCGTGCAGCCTCTAGAACACGATGGGAGATGTTTTTTGTGCTGGCACAGTTTCTCCTTGCCAGTCACAGTGGAAAAGCTTTTTGCTAAGATGTAGACGAGAAGAGAGGCTAAAGACGAAGGTACGGTGCTCTGCAGAGCTAAGTACCCCTCCCTGCGTCTTTCGGCAGAAGGCGCACACCGCAGAGCACTGTGAGCGGCAGAATCGTCTTTGCGCGAAGAAGCAGCTTCTTCGTCTCCGGGAGCCGGAGAGAGCGGCAACTTCGCAAAGGTGATGAAACAAGCTGTACAACACTGCGATTGTGTGCGCAGCTTGCCAAGTGAGAGAAAACAGTACCTGACCACTCTCCTGCCTTTTCTATTCACATGAACATTCGATTGCAAGCTGTTTTGGACAACTTTCTTTCTCTTCTTGCAAAACACTTGGCAGACCTCCGTGCAGCTTCTAGAACACGATGGGAGATGTTTTCTGTGCTGGCACAGTTTCTCCTTGCCAGACAGAGTGGAAAAGCTTTTTGCTAAGATGTAGACGAGAAGAGAGGCTAAAGACGAAGGTACGGTGCTCTGCAGAGCTAAGCACCGCACCCGGACTTCTTTCGGCAGAAGGCGCACACCGCAGAGCACTGTGAGCGGCAGAATCGTCTTTGGGCGAAGAAGCAGCTTCTTCGTCTCCGGGAGCCGGAGAGAGCGGCAACTTCGCAAAGGTGATGAAACAAGCTGTACAACACTGCGATTGTGTGCGCAGCTTGCCAACTGAGAGAAAACAGTACCTGACCACTCTCCTGCATTTTCTATTCACATGAACATTCGATTGGAAGCTGTTTTGGACAACTTTCTTTCACTTCTTGCAAAACACTTGGCAAACCTCCGTGCAGCCTCTAGAACACGATGGGAGATGTTTTCTGTGCTGGCACAGTTTCTCCTTGCCAGACAGAGTGGAAAAGCTTTTTGCTAAGATGTAGACGAGAAGAGAGGCTAAAGACGAAGGTACGGTGCTCTGCAGAGCTAAGCACCGCTCCCGGGCGTCTTTCGGCAGAAGGCGCACACCGCAGAGCACTGTGAGCGGCAGAATCGTCTTTGGGCGAAGAAGCAGCTTCTTTGTCTCCGGGAGCCGGAGAGAGCGACAACTTCGCAAAGGTGATGAAACAAGCTGTACAACACTGCGATTGTGTGCGCAGCTTGCCAACTGAGAGAAAACAGTACCTGACCACTCTCCTGCCTTTTCTATTCACATGAACATTCGATTGCAAGCTGTTTTGGACAACTTTCTTTCTCTTCTTGCAAAACACTCGGCAGACCTCCGTGCAGCCTCTAGAACACGATGGGAGATGTTTTCTGTGCTGGCACAGTTTCTCCTTGCCAGACAGAGTGGAAAAGCTTTTTGCTAAGATGTAGACGAGAAGAGAGGCTAAAGACGAAGGTACGGTGCTCTGCAGAGCTAAGCACCCTCCCGGGTGTCTTTCGGCAGAAGGCGCACACCGCAGAGCACTGTGAGCGGCAGAATCGTCTTTGCGCGAAGAAGCAGCTTCTTCGTCTCCGGGAGCCGGAGAGAGCGGCAACTTGGCAAAGGTGATGAAACAAGCTGTACAACACTGCGATTGTGTGCGCAGCTTGCCAACTGAGAGAAAACAGTACCTGACCACTCTCCTGCCTTTTCTATTCACATGTACATTCGATTGCAAGCTGTTTTGGACAACTTTCTTTCTCTTCTTGCAAAACACTCGGCAGACCTGCGTGCAGCCTCTAGAACACGATGGGAGATGTTTTCTGTGCTGGCACAGTTTCTCCTTGCCAGACAGAGTGGAAAAGCTTTTTGCTAAGATGTAGACGAGAAGAGAGGCTAAAGAAGCAGGTACGGTGCTTCTCAGAGCTAAGCACAGCTCCCGGGGCTCTTTCGGCAGAAGGCGCACACCGCAGAGCACTGTGAGCGGCAGAATCGTCTTTGCGCGAAGAAGCAGCTTCTTCGTCTCCGGGAGCCGGAGCGAGCGGCAACTTCGCAAAGGTGATGAAACAAGCTGTACAACACTGCGATTGTGTGCGCATCTTGCCAACTGAGAGAAAACAGTACCTGACCACTCTCCTGCCTTTTCTATTCACATGAACATTGGATTGCAAGCTGTTTTGGACAACTTTCTTTCTCTTCTTGCAAAACACTTGGCAGACCTCCGTGCAGCCTCTAGAACACGATGGGAGATGTTTTCTGTGCTGGCACAGTTTCTCCTTGCCAGACAGAGTGGAAAAGCTTTTTGCTAAGATGTAGACGAGAAGAGAGGCTAAAGACGAAGGTACGGTGCTCTGCAGAGCTAAGCACCGCTCCCGGACCTCTTTCGGCAGAAGGCGCACACCGCAGAGCACTGTGAGCGGCAGAATCGTCTTTGCGCGAAGAAGCAGCTTCTTCGTCTCCGGGAGCCGGAGAGAGCGGCAACTTCGCAAAGGTGATGAAACAAGCTGTACGACACTGCGATTGTGTGCGCAGCTTGCCAACTGAGAGAAAACAGTACCTGACCACTCTCCTGCCTTTTGTAATCACATGAACATTCGATTGCAAGCTGTTTTGGACAACTTTCTTTCTCTTCTTGCAAAACACTCGGCAGACCTCCGTGCAGCCTCTAGAACACGATGGGAGATGTTTTTTGTGCTGGCAAAGTTTCTCCTTGCCAGACAGAGTGGAAAAGCTTTTTGATAAGATGTAGACGAGAAGAGAGGCTAAAGACGAAAGTACGGTGCTCTGCAGAGCTAAGCACCGCTCCCGGGCGTCTTTCGGCAGAAGGCGCACTCCGCAGAGCACTGTGAGCGGCAGAATCGTCTTTGCGCGAAGAAGCAGCTTCTTCGTCTCCGGGAGCCGGAGAGAGCGGCAACTTCGCAAAGGTGATGAAACAAGCTGTACAACACTGCGATTGTGTGCGCAGCTTGCCAAGTGAGAGAAAACAGTACCTGACCACTCTCCTGCCTTTTCTATTCACATGAACATTCGATTGCAAGCTGTTTTGGACAACTTTCTTTCTCTTCTTGCAAAACACTTGGCAGACATCCGTGCAGCTTCTAGAACACGATGGGAGATGTTTTCTGTGCTGGCACAGTTTCTCCTTGCCAGACAGAGTGGAAAAGCTTTTTGCTAAGATGTAGACGAGAAGAGAGGCTAAAGACGATGGTACGGTGCTCTGCAGAGCTAAGCACCGCTCCCGGGCGTCTTTCGGCAGAAGGCGCACACCGCAGATCACTGTGAGCGGCAGAATCGTCTTTGCGCGAAGAAGCAGCTTCTTCGTCTCCGGGAGCCGGAGAGAGCGGCAACTTCGCAAAGGTGATGAAACAAGCTGTACAACACTGCGATTGTGTGCGCAGCTTTCCAATTGAGAGAAAACAGTACCTGACCACTCTCCTGCATTTTCTATTCACATGAACATTCGATTGGAAGCTGTTTTGGACAACTTTCTTTCTCTTCTTGCAAAACACTCGGCAGACTTCCGTGCAGCCTCTAGAACACGATGGGAGATGTTTTCTGTGCTGGCACAGTTTCTCCTTGCCAGACAGAGTGGAAAAGCTTTTTGCTAAGATGTAAACGAGAAGAGAGGCTAAAGACGAAGGTACGGTGCTCTGCAGAGCTAAGCACCGCTCCCGAGCGTCTTTCGGCAGAAGGCGCACACCGCAGAGCACTGTGAGCGGCAGAATCGTCTTTGCGCGAAGAAGCAGCTTCTTTGTCTCCGGGAGCCGGAGAGAGCGGCACCTTCGCAAAGGTGATGAAACAAGCTGTACAACACTGCGATTGTGTGCGCAGCTTGCCAACTGAGAGAAAACAGTACCTGACCACTCTCCTGCCTTTTGTAATCACATGAACATTCGATTGCAAGCTGTTTTGGACAACTTTCTTTCTCTTCTTGCAAAACACTCGGCAGACCTCCGTGCAGCCTCTAGAACACGATGGGAGATGTTTTCTGTGCTGGCACAGTTTCTCCTTGCCAGACAGAGTGGAAAAGCTTTTTGCTAACATGTAGACGAGAAGAGAGGCTAAAGACGAAGGTACGGTGCTCTGCAGAGCTAAGCACCGCTCCCGGGCGTCTTTCGGCAGAAGGCGCACACCGCAGAGCACTGTGAGCGGCAGAATCGTCTTTGCGCGAAGAAGCAGCTTCTTCGTCTCCGGGAGCCGGAGAGAGCGGCAACTTCGCAAAGGTGATGAAACAAGCTGTACAACATTGCGATTGTGTGCGCAGCTTGCCAACTGAGAGAAAACAGTACCTGACCACTCTCCTGCCTTTTCTATTCACATGAACATTCGATTGGAAGCTGTTTTGGACAACTTTCTTTCTCTTCTTGCAAAACACTCGGCAGACCTGCGTGCAGCCTCTAGAACACGATGGGAGATGTTTTTTGTGCTGGCACAGTTTCTCCTTGCCAGACAGAGTGGAAAAGCTTTTTGCTAAGATGTAGACGAGAAGAGAGGCTAAAGACGAAGGTACGGTGCTCTGCAGAGCTAAGCACCGCTCCCGGGCGTCTTTCGGCAGAAGGCGCACACCGCAGAGCACTGTGAGCGGCAGAATCGTCTTTGCGCGAAGAAGCAGCTTCTTCGTCTCCGGGAGCCGGAGAGAGCGGCAACTTCGCAAAGGTGATGAAACAAGCTGTACAACACTGCGATTGTGTGCGCAGCTTGCCAACTGAGAGAAAACAGTACCTGACCACTCTCCTGCCTTTTCTATTCACATGAACATTCGATTGCAAGCTGTTTTGGACAACTTTCTTTCTCTTCTTGCAAAACACTCGGCAGACCTCCGTGCAGCCTCTAGAACACGATGGGAGATGTTTTCTGTGCTGGCACAGTTTCTCCTTGCCAGAAAGAGTGGAAAAGCTTTTTGCTAAGATGTAGACGAGAAGAGAGGCTAAAGAAGCACGTATGGTGCTTCTCAGAGCTAAGCACAGCTCCCGGGGCTCTTTCGGCAGAAGGCGCACACCGCAGAGCACTGTGAGCGGCAGAATCGTCTTTGCGCGAAGAAGCAGCTTCTTCGTCTCCGGGAGCCGGAGAGAGCGGCAACTTCGCAAAGGTGATGAAACAAGCTGTACAACACTGCGATTGTGTGCGCAGCTTGCCAACTGAGAGCAAACAGTACCTGATCATTCTCCGGCCTTTTCTATTCACATGAACATTCGATTGCAAGCTGTTTTGGACAACTTTCTTTCTCTTCTTGCAAAACACTCGGCAGACCTCCGTGCAGCCTCTAGAACACGATGGGAGATGTTTTTTGTGCTGGCACAGTTTCTCCTTGCCAGACAGAGTGGAAAAGCTTTTTGCTAAGATGTAGACGAGAAGAGAGGCTAAAGACGAAGGTACGGTGCTCTGCAGAGCTAAGCACCGCTCCCGGGCGTCTTTCGGCAGAAGGCGCACACCGCAGAGCACTGTGAGCGGCAGAATCGTCTTTGCGCGAAGAAGCAGCTTCTTCGTCTCCGGGAGCCGGAGAGAGCGGCAACTTCGCAAAGGTGATGAAACAAGCTGTACAACACTGCGATTGTGTGCGCAGCTTGCCAACTGAGAGCAAACAGTACCTGACCACTCTCCTGCCTTTTCTATTCACATGAACATTCGATTGCAAGCTGTTTTGGACAACTTTCTTTCTCTTCTTGCAAAACACTCGGCAGACCTCCGTGCAGCCTCTAGAACACGATGGGAGATGTTTTCTGTGCTGGCACAGTTTCTCCTTGCCAGACAGAGTGGAAAAGCTTTTTGCTAAGATGTAGACGAGAAGAGAGGCTAAAGACGAAGGTACGGTGCTCTGCAGAGCTAAGCACCGCTCCCGGACCTCTTTCGGCAGAAGGCGCACACCGCAGAGCACTGTGAGCGGCAGAATCGTCTTTGCGCGAAGAAGCAGCTTCTTCGTCTCCGGGAGCCAGAGAGAGCGGCAACTTGGCAAAGGTGATGAAACAAGCTGTACAACACTGCGATTGTGTGCGCATCTTGCCAACTGAGAGAAAACAGTACCTGACCACTCTCCTGCCTTTTCTATTCACATGTACATTCGATTGCAAGCTGTTTTGGACAACTTTCTTTCTCTTCTTGCAAAACACTCGGCAGACCTCCGTGCAGCCTCTAGAACACGATGGGAGATGTTTTCTGTGCTGGCACAGTTTCTCCTTGCCAGACAGAGTGGAAAAGCTTTTTGCTAAGATGTAGACGAGAAGAGAGGCTAAAGAAGCACGTATGGTGCTTCTCAGAGCTAAGCACAGCTCCCGGGGCTCTTTCGGCAGAAGGCGCACACCGCAGAGCACTGTGAGCGGCAGAATCGTCTTTGCGCGAAGAAGCAGCTTCTTCGTCTCCGGGAGCCGGAGAGAGCGGCAACTTCGCAAAGGTGATGAAACAAGCTGTACAACACTGCGATTGTGTGCGCAGCGTGCCAACTGAGACAAATCAGTACCTGACCACTCTCCTGCCTTTTCTATTCACATGAACATTCGATTGCAAGCTGTTTTGGACAACTTTCTTTCTCTTCGTGCAAAACACTCGGCAGACCTCCGTGCAGCCTCTAGAACACGATGGGAGATGTTTTTTGTGCTGGCACAGTTTCTCCTTGCCAGACAGAGTGGAAAAGCTTTTTGCTAAGATGTAGACGAGAAGAGAGGCTAAAGACGAAGGTACGGTGCTCTGCAGAGCTAAGCACCGCTCCCGAGCGTCTTTCGGCAGAAGGCGCACACCGCAGAGCACTGTGAGCGGCAGAATCGTCTTTGCGCGAAGAAGCAGCTTCTTTGTCTCCGGGAGCCGGAGAGAGCGGCACCTTCGCAAAGGTGATGAAACAAGCTGTACAACACTGCGATTGTGTGCGCAGCTTGCCAACTGAGAGAAAACAGTACCTGACCACTCTCCTGCCTTTTGTAATCACATGAACATTCGATTGCAAGCTGTTTTGGACAACTTTCTTTCTCTTCTTGCAAAACACTCGGCAGACCTCCGTGCAGCCTCTAGAACACGATGGGAGATGTTTTCTGTGCTGGCACAGTTTCTCCTTGCCAGACAGAGTGGAAAAGCTTTTTGCTAAGATGTAGACGAGAAGAGAGGCTAAAGACGAAGGTACGGTGCTCTGCAGAGCTAAGCACCGCTCCCGGGCGTCTTTCGGCAGAAGGCGCACACCGCAGAGCACTGTGAGCGGCAGAATCGTCTTTGCGCGAAGAAGCAGCTTCTTCGTCTCCGGGAGCCGGAGAGAGCGGCAACTTCGCAAAGGTGATGAAACAAGCTGTACAACACTGCGATTGTGTGCGCAGCTTGCCAACTGAGAGAAAACAGTACCTGACCACTCTCCTGCCTTTTCTATTCACATGAACATTCGATTGGAAGCTGTTTTGGACAACTTTCTTTCTCTTCTTGCAAAACACTCGGCAGACCTGCGTGCAGCCTCTAGAACACGATGGGAGATGTTTTTTGTGCTGGCACAGTTTCTCCTTAGCAGACAGATTGGAAAAGCTTTTTGCTAAGATGTAGACGAGAAGAGAGGCTAAAGACGAAGGTACGGTGCTCTGCAGAGCTAAGCACCGCTCCCGGGCGTCTTTCGGCAGAAGGCGCACACCGCAGAGCACTGTGAGCGGCAGAATCGTCTTTGCGTGAAGAAGCAGCTTCTTCGTCTCCGGGAGCCGGAGAGAGCGGCAACTTCGCAAAGGTGATGAAACAAGCTGTACAACACTGCGATTGTGTGCGCAGCTTGCCAACTGAGAGAAAACAGTACCTGACCACTCTCCTGCCTTTTCTATTCACATGAACATTCGATTGCAAGCTGTTTTGGACAACTTTCTTTCTCTTCTTGCAAAACACTCGGCAGACCTCCGTGCAGCCTCTAGAACACGATGGGAGATGTTTTCTGTGCTGGCACAGTTTCTCCTTGCCAGAAAGAGTGGAAAAGCTTTTTGCTAAGATGTAGACGAGAAGAGAGGCTAAAGAAGCACGTATGGTGCTTCTCAGAGCTAAGCACAGCTCCCGGGGCTCTTTCGGCAGAAGGCGCACACCGCAGAGCACTGTGAGCAGCAGAATCGTCTTTGCGCGAAGAAGCAGCTTCTTCGTCTCCGGGAGCCGGAGAGAGCGGCAACTTCGCAAAGGTGATGAAACAAGCTGTACAACACTGCGATTGTGTGCGCAGCTTGCCAACTGAGAGCAAACAGTACCTGATCATTCTCCGGCCTTTTCTATTCACATGAACATTCGATTGCAAGCTGTTTTGGACAACTTTCTTTCTCTTCTTGCAAAACACTCGGCAGACCTCCGTGCAGCCTCTAGAACACGATGGGAGATGTTTTTTGTGCTGGCACAGTTTCTCCTTGCCAGACAGAGTGGAAAAGCTTTTTGCTAAGATGTAGACGAGAAGAGAGGCTAAAGACGAAGGTACGGTGCTCTGCAGAGCTAAGCACCGCTCCCGGAGCTCTTTCGGCAGAAGGCGCACACCGCAGAGCACTGTGAGCGGCAGAATCGTCTTTGCGCGAAGAAGCAGCTTCTTCGTCTCCGGGAGCCGGAGAGAGCGGCAACTTCGCAAAGGTGATGAAACAAGCTGTACAACACTGCGATTGTGTGCGCAGCTTGCCAACTGAGAGCAAACAGTACCTGACCACTCTCCTGCCTTTTCTATTCACATGAACATTCGATTGCAAGCTGTTTTGGACAACTTTCTTTCTCTTCTTGCAAAACACTCGGCAGACCTCCGTGGAGCCTCTAGAACACGATGGGAGATGTTTTCTGTGCTGGCACAGTTTCTCCTTGCCAGACAGAGTGGAAAAGCTTTTTGCTAAGATGTAGACGAGAAGAGAGGCTAAAGAAGCACGTATGGTGCTTCTCAGAGCTAAGCACCGCTCCCGGGCGTCTTTCGGCAGAAGGCGCACACCGCAGAGCACTGTGAGCGGCAGAATCGTCTTTGGGCGAAGAAGCAGCTTCTTTGTCTCCGGGAGCCGGAGAGAGCGACAACTTCGCAAAGGTGGTGAAACAAGCTGTACAACACTGCGATTGTGTGCGCAGTTTGCCAACTGAGAGAAAACAGTACCTGACCACTCTCCTGCCTTTTCTATTCACATGAACATTCGATTGCAAGCTGTTTTGGACAACTTTCTTTCTCTTCTTGCAAAACACTCGGCAGACCTCCGTGCAGCCTCTAGAACACGATGGGAGATGTTTTCTGTGCTGGCACAGTTTCTCCTTGCCAGACAGAGTGGAAAAGCTTTTTGCTAAGATGTAGACGAGAAGAGAGGCTAAAGAAGCAGGTGCGGTGCTTCTCAGAGCTAAGCACAGCTCCCGGGGCTCTTTCGGCAGAAGGCGCACACCGCAGAGCACTGTGAGCGGCAGAATCGTCTTTGCGCGAAGAAGCAGCTTCTTCGTCTCCGGGAGCCGGAGAGAGCGGCAACTTGGCAAAGGTGATGAAACAAGCTGTACAACACTGCGATTGTGTGCGCAGCTTGCCAACTGAGAGAAAACAGTACCTGACCACTCTCCTGCCTTTTCTATTCACATGTACATTCGATTGCAAGCTGTTTTGGACAACTTTCTTTCTCTTCTTGCAAAACACTCGGCAGACCTCCGTGCAGCCTCTAGAACACGATGGGAGATGTTTTCTGTGCTGGCACAGTTTCTCCTTGCCAGACAGAGTGGAAAAGCTTTTTGCTAAGATGTAGACGAGAAGAGAGGCTAAAGAAGCACGTATGGTGCTTCTCAGAGCTAAGCACAGCTCCCGGGGCTCTTTCGGCAGAAGGCGCACACCGCAGAGCACTGTGAGCGGCAGAATCGTCTTTGCGCGAAGAAGCAGCTTCTTCGTCTCCGGGAGCCGGAGAGAGCGGCAACTTCGCAAAGGTGATGAAACAAGCTGTACAACACTGCGATTGTGTGCGCAGCGTGCCAACTGAGAGAAAACAGTACCTGACCACTCTCCTGCCTTTTCTATTCACATGAACATTGGATTGCAAGCTGTTTTGGACAACTTTCTTTCTCTTCTTGCAAAACACTCGGCAGACCTCCGTGCAGCCTCTAGAACACGATGGGAGATGTTTTTTGTGCTGGCACAGTTTCTCCTTGCCAGACAGAGTGGAAAAGCTTTTTGCTAAGATGTAGACGAGAAGAGAGGCTAAAGACGAAGGTACGGTGCTCTGCAGAGCTAAGCACCGCTCCCGGGCCTCTTTCGGCAGAAGGCGCACACAGCAGAGCACTGTGAGCGGCAGAATCGTCTTTGCGCGAAGAAGCAGCTTCTTCGTCTCCGGGAGCCGGAGAGAGCGGCAACTTCGCAAAGGTGATGAAACAAGCTGTACAACACTGCGATTGTGTGCGCAGCTTGCCAACTGAGAGAAAACAGTACCTGACCACTCTCCTGCCTTTTCTATTCACATGAACATTCGATTGCAAGCTGTTTTGGACAACTTTCTTTCTCTTCTTGCAAAACACACGGCAGACCTCCGTGCAGCCTCTAGGACACGATGGGAGATGTTTTTTGTGCTGGCACAGTTTCTCCTTGCCAGACAGAGTGGAAAAGCTTTTTGCTAAGATGTAGACGAGAAGAGAGGCTAAAGAAGCAGGTGCGGTGCTTCTCAGAGCTAAGCACAGCTCCCGGGGCTCTTTCGGCAGAAGGCGCACACCGCAGAGCACTGTGAGCGGCAGAATCGTCTTTGCGCGAAGAAGCAGCTTCTTCGTCTCCGGGAGCCGGAGAGAGCGGCAACTTCGCAAAGGTGATGAAACAAGCTGTACAACACTGCGATTGTGTGCGCAGCTTGCCAACTGAGAGAAAACAGTACCTGACCACTCTCCTGCCTTTTCTATTCACATGAACATTCGATTGGAAGCTGTTTTGGACAACTTTCTTTCTCTTCTTGCAAAACACTTGGCAGACATCCGTGCAGCCTCTAGAACACGATGGGAGATGTTTTCTGTGCTGGCAAAGTTTCTCCTTGCCAGACAGAGTGGAAAAGCTTTTTGCTAAGATGTAGACGAGAAGAGAGGCTAAAGACGAAGGTACGGTGCTCTGCAGAGCTAAGCACCGCTCCCGGAGCTCTTTCGGCAGAAGGCGCACACCGCAGAGCACTGTGAGCGGCAGAATCGTCTTTGCGCGAAGAAGCAGCTTCTTCGTCTCCGGGAGCCGGAGAGAGCGGCAACTTCGCAAAGGTGATGAAACAAGCTGTACAACACTGCGATTGTGTGCGCAGCTTTCCAATTGAGAGAAAACAGTACCTGACCACTCTCCTGCATTTTCTATTCACATGAACATTCGATTGGAAGCTGTTTTGGACAACTTTCTTTCTCTTCTTGCAAAACACTCGGCAGACCTCCGTGCAGCCTCTAGAACACGATGGGAGATGTTTTCTGTGCTGGCACAGTTTCTCCTTGCCAGACAGAGTGGAAAAGCTTTTTGCTAAGATGTAGACGAGAAGAGAGGCTAAAGACGAAGGTACGGTGCTCTGCAGAGCTAAGCACCGCTCCCGGACCTCTTTCGGCAGAAGGCGCACACCGCAGAGCACTGTGAGCGGCAGAATCGTCTTTGCGCGAAGAAGCAGCTTCTTCGTCTCCGGGAGCCGGAGAGAGCGGCAACTTGGCAAAGGTGATGAAACAAGCTGTACAACACTGCGATTGTGTGCGCATCTTGCCAACTGAGAGAAAACAGTACCTGACCACTCTCCTGCCTTTTCTATTCACATGAACATTCGATTGCAAGCTGTTTTGGACAACTTTCTTTCTCTTCTTGCAAAACACTCGGCAGACCTCCGTGCAGCCTCTAGAACACGATGGGAGATGTTTTCTGTGCTGGCACAGTTTCTCCTTGCCAGACAGAGTGGAAAAGCTTTTTGCTAAGATGTAGACGAGAAGAGAGGCTAAAGACGAAGGTACGGTGCTCTGCAGAGCTAAGCACCGCTCCCGGGCCTCTTTCGGCAGAAGGCGCACACTGCAGAGCACTGTGAGCGGCAGAATCCTCTTTGCGCGAAGAAGCAGCTTCTTCGTCTCCGGGAGCCGGAGAGAGCGGCAACTTCGCAAAGGTGATGAAACAAGCTGTACAACACTGCGATTGTGTGCGCATCTTGCCAACTGAGAGAAAACAGTACCTGACCACTCTCCTGCCTTTTCTATTCACATGAACATTGGATTGCAAGCTGTTTTGGACAACTTTCTTTCTCTTCTTGCAAAACACTTGGCAGACCTCCGTGCAGCCTCTAGAACACGATGGGAGATGTTTTCTGTGCTGGCACAGTTTCTCCTTGCCAGACAGAGTGGAAAAGCTTTTTGCTAAGATGTAGACGAGAATAGAGGCTAAAGACGAAGGTACGGTGCTCTGCAGAGCTAAGCACCGCTCCCGGACCTCTTTCGGCAGAAGGCGCACACCGCAGATCACTGTGAACGGCAGAATCGTCTTTGCGCGAAGAAGCAGCTTCTTCGTCTCCGGGAGCCGGAGCGAGCGGCAACTTCGCAAAGGTGATGAAACAAGCTGTACAACACTGCTATTGTGTGCGCAGCTTTCCAATTGAGAGCAAACAGTACCTGACCACTCTCCTGCATTTTCTATTCACATGAACATTCGATTGGAAGCTGTTTTGGACAACTTTCTTTCTCTTCTTGCAAAACACTCGGCAGACCTCCGTGCAGCCTCTAGAACACGATGGGAGATGTTTTCTGTGCTGGCACAGTTTCTCCTTGCCAGACAGAGTGGAAAAGCTTTTTGCTAAGATGTAGACGAGAAGAGAGGCTAAAGACGAAGGTACGGTGCTCTGCAGAGCTAAGCACCGCTCCCGAGCGTCTTTCGGCAGAAGGCGCACACCGCAGAGCACTGTGAGCGGCAGAATCGTCTTTGCGCGAAGAAGCAGCTTCTTTGTCTCCGGGAGCCGGAGAGAGCGACAACTTCGCAAAGGTGATGAAACAAGCTGTACAACACTGCGATTGTGTGCGCAGCTTGCCAACTGAGAGAAAACAGTACCTGACCACTCTCCTGCCTTTTGTAATCACATGAACATTGGATTGCAAGCTGTTTTGGACAACTTTCTTTCTCTTCTTGCAAAACACTCGGCAGACCTCCGTGCAGCCTCTAGAACACGATGGGAGATGTTTTCTGTGCTGGCACAGTTTCTCCTTGCCAGACAGAGTGGAAAAGCTTTTTGCTAAGATGTAGACGAGAAGAGAGGCTAAAGACGAAGGTACGGTGCTCTGCAGAGCTAAGCACCGCTCCCGGACCTCTTTCGGCAGAAGGCGCACACCGCAGAGCACTGTGAGCGGCAGAATCGTCTTTGCGCGAAGAAGCAGCTTCTTCGTCTCCGGGAGCCGGAGAGAGCGGCAACTTGGCAAAGGTGATGAAACAAGCTGTACAACACTGCGATTGTGTGCGCAGCTTGCCAACTGAGAGAAAACAGTACCTGACCACTCTCCTGCCTTTTCTATTCACATGTACATTCGATTGCAAGCTGTTTTGGACAACTTTCTTTCTCTTCTTGCAAAACACTCGGCAGACCTCCGTGCAGCCTCTAGAACACGATGGGAGATGTTTTCTGTACTGGCACAGTTTCTCCTTGCCAGACAGAGTGGAAAAGCTTTTTGCTAAGATGTAGACGAGAAGAGAGGCTAAAGAAGCACGTATGGTGCTTCTCAGAGCTAAGCACAGCTCCCGGGGCTCTTTCGGCAGAAGGCGCACACCGCAGAGCACTGTGAGCGGCAGAATCGTCTTTGCGCGAAGAAGCAGCTTCTTCGTCTCCGGGAGCCGGAGAGAGCGGCAACTTCGCAAAGGTGATGAAACAAGCTGTACAACACTGCGATTGTGTGCGCAGCGTGCCAACTGAGACAAAACAGTACCTGACCACTCTCCTGCATTTTCTATTCACATGAACATTCGATTGCAAGCTGTTTTGGACAACTTTCTTTCTCTTCTTGCAAAACACTCGGCAGACCTCCGTGCAGCCTCTAGAACACGATGGGAGATGTTTTTTGTGCTGGCACAGTTTCTCCTTGCCAGACAGAGTGGAAAAGCTTTTTGCTAAGATGTAGACGAGAAGAGAGGCTAAAGACGAAGGTACGGTGCTCTGCAGAGCTAAGCACCGCTCCCGGGCCTCTTTCGGCAGAAGGCGCACACAGCAGAGCACTGTGAGCGGCAGAATCGTCTTTGCGCGAAGAAGCAGCTTCTTCGTCTCCGGGAGCCGGAGAGAGCGGCAACTTCGCAAAGGTGATGAAACAAGCTGTACAACACTGCGATTGTGTGCGCAGCTTGCCAACTGAGAGAAAACAGTACCTGACCACTCTCCTGCCTTTTCTATTCACATGAACATTCGATTGCAAGCTGTTTTGGACAACTTTCTTTCTCTTCTTGCAAAACACACGGCAGACCTCCGTGCAGCCTCTAGAACACGATGGGAGATGTTTTTTGTGCTGGCACAGTTTCTCCTTGCCAGACAGAGTGGAAAAGCTTTTTGCTAAGATGTAGACGAGAAGAGAGGCTAAAGAAGCAGGTGCGGTGCTTCTCAGAGCTAAGCACAGCTCCCGGGGCTCTTTCGGCAGAAGGCGCACACCGCAGAGCACTGTGAGCGGCAGAATCGTCTTTGCGCGAAGAAGCAGCTTCTTCGTCTCCGGGAGCCGGAGAGAGCGGCAACTTCGCAAAGGTGATGAAACAAGCTGTACAACACTGCGATTGTGTGCGCAGCTTGCCAACTGAGAGAAAACAGTACCTGACCACTCTCCTGCCTTTTCTATTCACATGAACATTCGATTGCAAGCTGTTTTGGACAACTTTCTTTCTCTTCTTGCAAAACACTTGGCAGACATCCGTGCAGCCTCTAGAACACGATGGGAGATGTTTTCTGTGCTGGCAAAGTTTCTCCTTGCCAGACAGAGTGGAAAAGCTTTTTGCTAAGATGTAGACGAGAAGAGAGGCTAAAGACGAAGGTACGGTGCTCTGCAGAGCTAAGCACCGCTCCCGGAGCTCTTTCGGCAGAAGGCGCACACCGCAGAGCACTGTGAGCGGCAGAATCGTCTTTGCGCGAAGAAGCAGCTTCTTCGTCTCCGGGAGCCGGAGAGAGCGGCAACTTCGCAAAGGTGATGAAACAAGCTGTACAACACTGCGATTGTGTGCGCAGCTTTCCAATTGAGAGAAAACAGTACCTGACCACTCTCCTGCATTTTCTATTCACATGAACATTCGATTGCAAGCTGTTTTGGACAACTTTCTTTCTCTTCTTGCAAAACACTCGGCAGACCTCCGTGCAGCCTCTAGAACACGATGGGAGATGTTTTCTGTGCTGGCACAGTTTCTCCTTGCCAGACAGAGTGGAAAAGCTTTTTGCTAAGATGTAGACGAGAAGAGAGGCTAAAGACGAAGGTACGGTGCTCTGCAGAGCTAAGCACCGCTCCCGGACCTCTTTCGGCAGAAGGCGCACACCGCAGAGCACTGTGAGCGGCAGAATCGTCTTTGCGCGAAGAAGCAGCTTCTTCGTCTCCGGGAGCCGGAGAGAGCGGCAACTTGGCAAAGGTGATGAAACAAGCTGTACAACACTGCGATTGTGTGCGCATCTTGCCAACTGAGAGAAAACAGTACCTGACCACTCTCCTGCCTTTTCTATTCACATGAACATTCGATTGCAAGCTGTTTTGGACAACTTTCTTTCTCTTCTTGCAAAACACTCGGCAGACCTCCGTGCAGCCTCTAGAACACGATGGGAGATGTTTTCTGTGCTGGCACAGTTTCTCCTTGCCAGACAGAGTGGAAAAGCTTTTTGCTAAGATGTAGACGAGAAGAGAGGCTAAAGACGAAGGTACGGTGCTCTGCAGAGCTAAGCACCGCTCCCGGGCCTCTTTCGGCAGAAGGCGCACACTGCAGAGCACTGTGAGCGGCAGAATCCTCTTTGCGCGAAGAAGCAGCTTCTTCGTCTCCGGGAGCCGGAGAGAGCGGCAACTTCGCAAAGGTGATGAAACAAGCTGTACAACACTGCGATTGTGTGCGCATCTTGCCAACTGAGAGAAAACAGTACCTGACCACTCTCCTGCCTTTTCTATTCACATGAACATTGGATTGCAAGCTGTTTTGGACAACTTTCTTTCTCTTCTTGCAAAACACTTGGCAGACCTCCGTGCAGCCTCTAGAACACGATGGGAGATGTTTTCTGTGCTGGCACAGTTTCTCCTTGCCAGACAGAGTGGAAAAGCTTTTTGCTAAGATGTAGACGAGAAGAGAGGCTAAAGACGAAGGTACGGTGCTCTGCAGAGCTAAGCACCGCTCCCGGACCTCTTTCGGCAGAAGGCGCACACCGCAGATCACTGTGAACGGCAGAATCGTCTTTGCGCGAAGAAGCAGCTTCTTCGTCTCCGGGAGCCGGAGCGAGCGGCAACTTCGCAAAGGTGATGAAACAAGCTGTACAACACTGCGATTGTGTGCGCAGCTTGCCAACTGAGAGAAAACAGTACCTGACCACTCTCCTGCCTTTTCTATTCACATGAACATTCGATTGCAAGCTGTTTTGGACAACTTTCTTTCTCTTCTTGCAAAACACTTGGCAGACATCCGTGCAGCCTCTAGAACACGATGGGAGATGTTTTCTGTGCTGGCAAAGTTTCTCCTTGCCAGACAGAGTGGAAAAGCTTTTTGCTAAGATGTAGACGAGAAGAGAGGCTAAAGACGAAGGTACGGTGCTCTGCAGAGCTAAGCACCGCTCCCGGAGCTCTTTCGGCAGAAGGCGCACACCGCAGAGCACTGTGAGCGGCAGAATCGTCTTTGCGCGAAGAAGCAGCTTCTTCGTCTCCGGGAGCCGGAGAGAGCGGCAACTTCGCAAAGGTGATGAAACAAGCTGTACAACACTGCGATTGTGTGCGCAGCTTTCCAATTGAGAGAAAACAGTACCTGACCACTCTCCTGCATTTTCTATTCACATGAACATTCGATTGCAAGCTGTTTTGGACAACTTTCTTTCTCTTCTTGCAAAACACTCGGCAGACCTCCGTGCAGCCTCTAGAACACGATGGGAGATGTTTTCTGTGCTGGCACAGTTTCTCCTTGCCAGACAGAGTGGAAAAGCTTTTTGCTAAGATGTAGACGAGAAGAGAGGCTAAAGACGAAGGTACGGTGCTCTGCAGAGCTAAGCACCGCTCCCGGACCTCTTTCGGCAGAAGGCGCACACCGCAGAGCACTGTGAGCGGCAGAATCGTCTTTGCGCGAAGAAGCAGCTTCTTCGTCTCCGGGAGCCGGAGAGAGCGGCAACTTGGCAAAGGTGATGAAACAAGCTGTACAACACTGCGATTGTGTGCGCATCTTGCCAACTGAGAGAAAACAGTACCTGACCACTCTCCTGCCTTTTCTATTCACATGAACATTCGATTGCAAGCTGTTTTGGACAACTTTCTTTCTCTTCTTGCAAAACACTCGGCAGACCTCCGTGCAGCCTCTAGAACACGATGGGAGATGTTTTCTGTGCTGGCACAGTTTCTCCTTGCCAGACAGAGTGGAAAAGCTTTTTGCTAAGATGTAGACGAGAAGAGAGGCTAAAGACGAAGGTACGGTGCTCTGCAGAGCTAAGCACCGCTCCCGGGCCTCTTTCGGCAGAAGGCGCACACTGCAGAGCACTGTGAGCGGCAGAATCGTCTTTGCGCGAAGAAGCAGCTTCTTCGTCTCCGGGAGCCGGAGAGAGCGGCAACTTCGCAAAGGTGATGAAACAAGGTGTACAACACTGCGATTGTGTGCGCATCTTGCCAACTGAGAGAAAACAGTACCTGACCACTCTCCTGCCTTTTCTATTCACATGAACATTGGATTGCAAGCTGTTTTGGACAACTTTCTTTCTCTTCTTGCAAAACACTTGGCAGACCTCCGTGCAGCCTCTAGAACACGATGGGAGATGTTTTCTGTGCTGGCACAGTTTCTCCTTGCCAGACAGAGTGGAAAAGCTTTTTGCTAAGATGTAGACGAGAAGAGAGGCTAAAGACGAAGGTACGGTGCTCTGCAGAGCTAAGCACCGCTCCCGGACCTCTTTCGGCAGAAGGCGCACACCGCAGATCACTGTGAACGGCAGAATCGTCTTTGCGCGAAGAAGCAGCTTCTTCGTCTCCGGGAGCCGGAGCGAGCGGCAACTTCGCAAAGGTGATGAAACAAGCTGTACAACACTGCGATTGTGTGCGCAGCTTGCCAACTGAGACAAAACAGTACCTGACCACTCTCCTGCCTTTTGTAATCACATGAACATTGGATTGCAAGCTGTTTTGGACAACTTTCTTTATCTTCTTGCAAAACACTCGGCAGACCTCCGTGCAGCCTCTAGAAGACGATGGGAGATGTTTTCTGTGCTGGCACAGTTTCTCCTTGCCAGACAGAGTGGAAAAGCTTTTTGCTAAGATGTAGACGAGAAGAGAGGCTAAAGACGAAGGTACGGTGCTCTGCAGAGCTAAGCACCGCTCCCGGACCTCTTTCGGCAGAAGGCGCACACCGCAGAGCACTGTGAGCGGCAGAATCGTCTTTGCGCGAAGAAGCAGCTTCTTCGTCTCCGGGAGCCGGAGAGAGCGGCAACTTGGCAAAGGTGATGAAACAAGCTGTACAACACTGCGATTGTGTGCGCATCTTGCCAACTGAGAGAAAACAGTACCTGACCACTCTCCTGCCTTTTCTATTCACATGAACATTCGATTGCAAGCTGTTTTGGACAACTTTCTTTCTCTTCTTGCAAAACACTCGGCAGACCTCCGTGCAGCCTCTAGAACACGATGGGAGATGTTTTCTGTGCTGGCACAGTTTCTCCTTGCCAGACAGAGTGGAAAAGCTTTTTGCTAAGATGTAGACGAGAAGAGAGGCTAAAGACGAAGGTACGGTGCTCTGCAGAGCTAAGCACCGCTCCCGGGGCTCTTTCGGCAGAAGGCGCACACTGCAGAGCACTGTGAGCGGCAGAATCGTCTTTGCGCGAAGAAGCAGCTTCTTCGTCTCCGGGAGCCGGAGAGAGCGGCAACTTCGCAAAGGTGATGAAACAAGCTGTACAACACTGCGATTGTGTGCGCATCTTGCCAACTGAGAGAAAACAGTACCTGACCACTCTCCTGCCTTTTCTATTCACATGAACATTGGATTGCAAGCTTTTTTGGACAACTTTCTTTCTCTTCTTGCAAAACACTCGGCAGACCTCCGTGCAGCCTCTAGAACACGATGGGAGATGTTTTCTGTGCTGGCACAGTTTCTCCTTGCCAGACAGAGTGGAAAAGCTTTTTGCTAAGATGTAGACGAGAAGAGAGGCTAAAGACGAAGGTACGGTGCTCTGCAGAGCTAAGCACCGCTCCCGGACCTCTTTCGGCAGAAGGCGCACACCGCAGAGCACTGTGAGCGGCAGAATCGTCTTTGCGCGAAGAAGCAGCTTCTTCGTCTCCGGGAGCCGGAGAGAGCGGCAGCTTGGCAAAGGTGATGAAACAAGCTGTACAACACTGCGATTGTGTGCGCAGCTTGCCAACTGAGAGAAAACAGTACCTGACCACTCTCCTGCCTTTTCTATTCACATGAACATTCGATTGCAAGCTGTTTTGGACAACTTTCTTTCTCTTCTTGCAAAACACTTGGCAGACATCCGTGCAGCTTCTAGAACACGATGGGAGATGTTTTCTGTGCTGGCACAGTTTCTCCTTGCCAGACAGAGTGGAAAAGCTTTTTGCTAAGATGTAGACGAGAAGAGAGGCTAAAGACGAAGGTACGGTGCTCTGCAGAGCTAAGCACCGCTCCCGGGCGTCTTTCGGCAGAAGGCGCACACCGCAGATCACTGTGAGCGGCAGAATCGTCTTTGCGCGAAGAAGCAGCTTCTTCGTCTCCGGGAGCCGGAGAGAGCGGCAACTTCGCAAAGGTGATGAAACAAGCTGTACAACACTGCGATTGTGTGCGCAGCTTTCCAATTGAGAGAAAACAGTACCTGACCACTCTCCTGCATTTTCTATTCACATGAATATTCGATTGGAAGCTGTTTTGGACAACTTTCTTTCTCTTCTTGCAAAACACTCGGCAGACTTCCGTGCAGCCTCTAGAACACGATGGGAGATGTTTTCTGTGCTGGCACAGTTTCTCCTTGCCAGACAGAGTGGAAAAGCTTTTTGCTAAGATGTAGACGAGAAGAGAGGCTAAAGACGAAGGTACGGTGCTCTGCAGAGCTAAGCACCGCTCCCGGAGCTCTTTCGGCAGAAGGCGCACACCGCAGAGCACTGTGAGCGGCAGAATCGTCTTTGCGCGAAGAAGCAGCTTCTTTGTCTCCGGGAGCCGGAGAGAGCGGCACCTTCGCAAAGGTGATGAAACAAGCTGTACAACACTGCGATTGTGTGCGCAGCTTGCCAACTGAGAGAAAACAGTACCTGACCACTCTCCTGCCTTTTCTATTCACATGAACATTCGATTGCAAGCTGTTTTGGACAACTTTCTTTCTCTTCTTGCAAAACACTCGGCAGACCTCCGTGCAGCCTCTAGAACACGATGGGAGATGTTTTCTGTGCTGGCAAAGTTTCTCCTTGCCAGACAGAGTGGAAAAGCTTTTTGCTAAGATGTAGACGAGAAGAGAGGCTAAAGACGAAGGTACGGTGCTCTGCAGAGCTAAGCACCGCTCCCGGGCGTCTTTCGGCAGAAGGCGCACACCGCAGAGCACTGTGAGCGGCAGAATCGTCTTTGCGCGAAGAAGCAGCTTCTTCGTCTCCGGGAGCCGGAGAGAGCGGCAACTTCGCAAAGGTGATGAAACAAGCTGTACAACATTGCGATTGTGTGCGCAGCTTGCCAACTGAGAGAAAACAGTACCTGACCACTCTCCTGCCTTTTCTATTCACATGAACATTCGATTGGAAGCTGTTTTGGACAACTTTCTTTCTCTTCTTGCAAAACACTCGGCAGACCTGCGTGCAGCCTCTAGAACACGATGGGAGATGTTTTTTGTGCTGGCACAGTTTCTCCTTAGCAGACAGAGTGGAAAAGCTTTTTGCTAAGATGTAGACGAGAAGAGAGGCTAAAGACGAAGGTACGGTGCTCTGCAGAGCTAAGCACCGCTCCCGGGCGTCTTTCGGCAGAAGGCGCACACCGCAGAGCACTGTGAGCGGCAGAATCGTCTTTGCGTGAAGAAGCAGCTTCTTCGTCTCCGGGAGCCGGAGAGAGCGGCAACTTCGCAAAGGTGATGAAACAAGCTGTACAACACTGCGATTGTGTGCGCAGCTTGCCAACTGAGAGAAAACAGTACCTGACCACTCTCCTGCATTTTCTATTCACATGAACATTCGATTGCAAGCTGTTTTGGACAACTTTCTTTCTCTTCTTGCAAAACACTCGGCAGACCTCCGTGCAGCCTCTAGAACACGATGGGAGATGTTTTCTGTGCTGGCACAGTTTCTCCTTGCCAGAAAGAGTGGAAAAGCTTTTTGCTAAGATGTAGACGAGAAGAGAGGCTAAAGAAGCACGTATGGTGCTTCTCAGAGCTAAGCACAGCTCCCGGGGCTCTTTCGGCAGAAGGCGCACACCGCAGAGCACTGTGAGCAGCAGAATCGTCTTTGCGCGAAGAAGCAGCTTCTTCGTCTCCGGGAGCCGGAGAGAGCGGCAACTTCGCAAAGGTGATGAAACAAGCTGTACAACACTGCGATTGTGTGCGCAGCTTGCCAACTGAGAGCAAACAGTACCTGACCACTCTCCTGCCTTTTCTATTCACATGAACATTCGATTGCAAGCTGTTTTGGACAACTTTCTTTCTCTTCTTGCAAAACACTCGGCAGACCTCCGTGGAGCCTCTAGAACACGATGGGAGATGTTTTCTGTGCTGGCACAGTTTCTCCTTGCCAGACAGAGTGGAAAAGCTTTTTGCTAAGATGTAGACGAGAAGAGAGGCTAAAGAAGCACGTATGGTGCTTCTCAGAGCTAAGCACCGCTCCCGGGCGTCTTTCGGCAGAAGGCGCACACCGCAGAGCACTGTGAGCGGCAGAATCGTCTTTGCGCGAAGAAGCAGCTTCTTTGTCTCCGGGAGCCGGAGAGAGCGACAACTTCGCAAAGGTGATGAAACAAGCTGTACAACACTGCGATTGTGTGCGCAGCTTGCCAACTGAGAGAAAACAGTACCTGACCACTCTCCTGCATTTTCTATTCACATGAACATTCGATTGGAAGCTGTTTTGGACAACTTTCTTTCACTTCTTGCAAAACACTTGGCAAACCTCCGTGCAGCCTCTAGAACACGATGGGAGATGTTTTCTGTGCTGGCACAGTTTCTCCTTGCCAGACAGAGTGGAAAAGCTTTTTGCTAAGATGTAGACGAGAAGAGTAGCTAAAGACGAAGGTACGGTGCTCTGCAGAGCTAAGCACCGCTCCCGGGCGTCTTTCGGCAGAAGGCGCACACCGCAGAGCAGAGTGAGCGGCAGAATCGTCTTTGCGCGAAGAAGCAGCTTCTTTGTCTCCGGGAGCCGGAGAGAGCGACAACTTCGCAAAGGTGGTGAAACAAGCTGTACAACACTGCGATTGTGTGCGCAGTTTGCCAACTGAGAGAAAACAGTACCTGACCACTCTCCTGCCTTTTCTATTCACATGAACATTCGATTGCAAGCTGTTTTGGACAACTTTCTTTCTCTTCTTGCAAAACACTCGGCAGACCTCCGTGCAGCCTCTAGAACACGATGGGAGATGTTTTCTGTGCTGGCACAGTTTCTCCTTGCCAGACAGAGTGGAAAAGCTTTTTGCTAAGATGTAGACGAGAAGAGAGGCTAAAGACGAAGGTACGGTGCTCTGCAGAGCTAAGCACCGCTCCAGGACCTCTTTCGGCAGAAGGCGCACACCGCAGAGCACTGTGAGCGGCAGAATCGTCTTTGCGCGAAGAAGCAGCTTCTTCGTCTCCGGGAGCCGGAGAGAGCGGCAACTTGGCAAAGGTGATGAAACAAGCTGTACAACACTGCGATTGTGTGCGCAGCTTGCCAACTGAGAGAAAACAGTACCTGACCACTCTCCTGCCTTTTCTATTCACATGTACATTCGATTGCAAGCTGTTTTGGACAACTTTCTTTCTCTTCTTGCAAAACACTCGGCAGACCTCCGTGCAGCCTCTAGAACACGATGGGAGATGTTTTCTGTGCTGGCACAGTTTCTCCTTGCCAGACAGAGTGGAAAAGCTTTTTGCTAAGATGTAGACGAGAAGAGAGGCTAAAGAAGCACGTATGGTGCTTCTCAGAGCTAAGCACAGCTCCCGGGGCTCTTTCGGCAGAAGGCGCACACCGCAGAGCACTGTGAGCGGCAGAATCGTCTTTGCGCGAAGAAGCAGCTTCTTCGTCTCCGGGAGCCGGAGAGAGCGGCAACTTCGCAAAGGTGATGAAACAAGCTGTACAACACTGCGATTGTGTGCGCAGCTTGCCAACTGAGACAAAACAGTACCTGACCACTCTCCTGCCTTTTCTATTCACATGAACATTCGATTGCAAGCTGTTTTGGACAACTTTCTTTCTCTTCTTGCAAAACACTCGGCAGACCTCCGTGCAGCCTCTAGAACACGATGGGAGATGTTTTTTGTGCTGGCACAGTTTCTCCTTGCCAGACAGAGTGGAAAAGCTTTTTGCTAAGATGTAGACGAGAAGAGAGGCTAAAGACGAAGGTACGGTGCTCTGCAGAGCTAAGCACCGCTCCCGGGCGTCTTTCGGCAGAAGGCGCACACAGCAGAGCACTGTGAGCGGCAGAATCGTCTTTGCGCGAAGAAGCAGCTTCTTCGTCTCCGGGAGCCGGAGAGAGCGGCAACTTCGCAAAGGTGATGAAACAAGCTGTACAACACTGCGATTGTGTGCGCAGCTTGCCAACTGAGAGAAAACAGTACCTGACCACTCTCCTGCCTTTTCTATTCACATGAACATTCGATTGCAAGCTGTTTTGGACAACTTTCTTTCTCTTCTTGCAAAACACACGGCAGACCTCCGTGCAGCCTCTAGAACACGATGGGAGATGTTTTTTGTGCTGGCACAGTTTCTCCTTGCCAGACAGAGTGGAAAAGCTTTTTGCTAAGATGTAGACGAGAAGAGAGGCTAAAGAAGCAGGTGCGGTGCTTCTCAGAGCTAAGCACAGCTCCCGCGGCTCTTTCGGCAGAAGGCGCACACCGCAGAGCACTGTGAGCGGCAGAATCGTCTTTGCGCGAAGAAGCAGCTTCTTCGTCTCCGGGAGCCGGAGAGAGCGGCAACTTCGCAAAGGTGATGAAACAAGCTGTACAACACTGCGATTGTGTGCGCAGCTTGCCAACTGAGAGAAAACAGTACCTGACCACTCTCCTGCCTTTTCTATTCACATGAACATTCGATTGCAAGCTGTTTTGGACAACTTTCTTTCTCTTCTTGCAAAACACTTGGCAGACATCCGTGCAGCCTCTAGAACACGATGGGAGATGTTTTCTGTGCTGGCAAAGTTTCTCCTTGCCAGACAGAGTGGAAAAGCTTTTTGCTAAGATGTAGACGAGAAGAGAGGCTAAAGACGAAGGTACGGTGCTCTGCAGAGCTAAGCACCGCTCCCGGAGCTCTTTCGGCAGAAGGCGCACACCGCAGAGCACTGTGAGCGGCAGAATCGTCTTTGCGCGAAGAAGCAGCTTCTTCGTCTCCGGGAGCCGGAGAGAGCGGCAACTTCGCAAAGGTGATGAAACAAGCTGTACAACACTGCGATTGTGTGCGCAGCTTTCCAATTGAGAGAAAACAGTACCTGACCACTCTCCTGCATTTTCTATTCACATGAACATTCGATTGGAAGCTGTTTTGGACAACTTTCTTTCTCTTCTTGCAAAACACTCGGCAGACCTCCGTGCAGCCTCTAGAACACGATGGGAGATGTTTTCTGTGCTGGCACAGTTTCTCCTTGCCAGACAGAGTGGAAAAGCTTTTTGCTAAGATGTAGACGAGAAGAGAGGCTAAAGACGAAGGTACGGTGCTCTGCAGAGCTAAGCACCGCTCCCGGACCTCTTTCGGCAGAAGGCGCACACCGCAGAGCACTGTGAGCGGCAGAATCGTCTTTGCGCGAAGAAGCAGCTTCTTCGTCTCCGGGAGCCGGAGAGAGCGGCAACTTGGCAAAGGTGATGAAACAAGCTGTACAACACTGCGATTGTGTGCGCATCTTGCCAACTGAGAGAAAACAGTACCTGACCACTCTCCTGCCTTTTCTATTCACATGAACATTGGATTGCAAGCTGTTTTGGACAACTTTCTTTCTCTTCTTGCAAAACACTCGGCAGACCTTTGTGCAGCCTCTAGAACACGATGGGAGATGTTTTCTGTGCTGGCACAGTTTCTCCTTGCCAGACAGAGTGGAAAAGCTTTTTGCTAAGATGTAGACGAGAAGAGAGGCTAAAGACGAAGGTACGGTGCTCTGCAGAGCTAAGCACCGCTCCCGGACCTCTTTCGGCAGAAGGCGCACACCGCAGAGCACTGTGAGCGGCAGAATCGTCTTTGCGCGAAGAAGCAGCTTCTTCGTCTCCGGGAGCCGGAGAGAGCGGCAACTTCGCAAAGGTGATGAAACAAGCTGTACGACACTGCGATTGTGTGCGCAGCTTGCCAACTGAGAGAAAACAGTACCTGACCACTCTCCTGCCTTTTGTAATCACATGAACATTCGATTGCAAGCTGTTTTGGACAACTTTCTTTCTCTTCTTGCAAAACACTCGGCAGACCTGCGTGCAGCCTCTAGAACACGATGGGAGATGTTTTTTGTGCTGGCACAGTTTCTCCTTGCCAGACAGAGTGGAAAAGCTTTTTGATAAGATGTAGACGAGAAGAGAGGCTAAAGACGAAAGTACGGTGCTCTGCAGAGCTAAGCACCGCTCCCGGGCGTCTTTTGGCAGAAGGCGCACTCCGCAGAGCACTGTGAGCGGCAGAATCGTCTTTGCGCGAAGAAGCAGCTTCTTCGTCTCCGGGAGCCGGAGAGAGCGGCAACTTCGCAAAGGTGATGAAACAAGCTGTACAACACTGCGATTGTGTGCGCAGCTTGCCAACTGAGAGAAAACAGTACCTGACCACTCTCCTGCCTTTTCTATTCACATGAACATTCGATTGCAAGCTGTTTTGGACAACTTTCTTTCTCTTCTTGCAAAACACTTGGCAGACATCCGTGCAGCTTCTAGAACACGATGGGAGATGTTTTCTGTGCTGGCACAGTTTCTCCTTGCCAGACAGAGTGGAAAAGCTTTTTGCTAAGATGTAGACGAGAAGAGAGGCTAAAGACGAAGGTACGGTGCTCTGCAGAGCTAAGCACCGCTCCCGGGCGTCTTTCGGCAGAAGGCGCACACCGCAGATCACTGTGAGCGGCAGAATCGTCTTTGCGCGAAGAAGCAGCTTCTTCGTCTCCGGGAGCCGGAGAGAGCGGCAACTTCGCAAAGGTGATGAAACAAGCTGTACAACACTGCGATTGTGTGCGCAGCTTTCCAATTGAGAGAAAACAGTACCTGACCACTCTCCTGCATTTTCTATTCACATGAACATTCGATTGGAAGCTGTTTTGGACAACTTTCTTTCTCTTCTTGCAAAACACTCGGCAGACTTCCGTGCAGCCTCTAGAACACGATGGGAGATGTTTTCTGTGCTGGCACAGTTTCTCCTTGCCAGACAGAGTGGAAAAGCTTTTTGCTAAGATGTAGACGAGAAGAGAGGCTAAAGACGAAGGTACGGTGCTCTGCAGAGCTAAGCACCGCTCCCGAGCTTCTTTCGGCAGAAGGCGCACACCGCAGAGCACTGTGAGCGGCAGAATCGTCTTTGCGCGAAGAAGCAGCTTCTTTGTCTCCGGGAGCCGGAGAGAGCGGCACCTTCGCAAAGGTGATGAAACAAGCTGTACAACACTGCGATTGTGTGCGCAGCTTGCCAACTGAGAGAAAACAGTACCTGACCACTCTCCTGCCTTTTGTAATCACATGAACATTCGATTGCAAGCTGTTTTGGACAACTTTCTTTCTCTTCTTGCAAAACACTCGGCAGACCTCCGTGCAGCCTCTAGAACACGATGGGAGATGTTTTCTGTGCTGGCAAAGTTTCTCCTTGCCAGACAGAGTGGAAAAGCTTTTTGCTAAGATGTAGACGAGAAGAGAGGCTAAAGACGAAGGTACGGTGCTCTGCAGAGCTAAGCACCGCTCCCGGGCGTCTTTCGGCAGAAGGCGCACACCGCAGAGCACTGTGAGCGGCAGAATCGTCTTTGCGCGAAGAAGCAGCTTCTTCGTCTCCGGGAGCCGGAGAGAGCGGCAACTTCGCAAAGGTGATGAAACAAGCTGTACAACATTGCGATTGTGTGCGCAGCTTGCCAACTGAGAGAAAACAGTACCTGACCACTCTCCTGCCTTTTCTATTCACATGAACATTCGATTGGAAGCTGTTTTGGACAACTTTCTTTCTCTTCTTGCAAAACACTCGGCAGACCTGCGTGCAGCCTCTAGAACACGATGGGAGATGTTTTTTGTGCTGGCACAGTTTCTCCTTAGCAGACAGAGTGGAAAAGCTTTTTGCTAAGATGTAGACGAGAAGAGAGGCTAAAGACGAAGGTACGGTGCTCTGCAGAGCTAAGCACCGCTCCCGGGCGTCTTTCGGCAGAAGGCGCACACCGCAGAGCACTGTGAGCGGCAGAATCGTCTTTGCGTGAAGAAGCAGCTTCTTCGTCTCCGGGAGCCGGAGAGAGCGGCAACTTCGCAAAGGTGATGAAACAAGCTGTACAACACTGCGATTGTGTGCGCAGCTTGCCAACTGAGAGAAAACAGTACCTGACCACTCTCCTGCATTTTCTATTCACATGAACATTCGATTGCAAGCTGTTTTGGACAACTTTCTTTCTCTTCTTGCAAAACACTCGGCAGACCTCCGTGCAGCCTCTAGAACACGATGGGAGATGTTTTCTGTGCTGGCACAGTTTCTCCTTGCCAGAAAGAGTGGAAAAGCTTTTTGCTAAGATGTAGACGAGAAGAGAGGCTAAAGAAGCACGTATGGTGCTTCTCAGAGCTAAGCACAGCTCCCGGGGCTCTTTCGGCAGAAGGCGCACACCGCAGAGCACTGTGAGCAGCAGAATCGTCTTTGCGCGAAGAAGCAGCTTCTTCGTCTCCGGGAGCCGGAGAGAGCGGCAACTTCGCAAAGGTGATGAAACAAGCTGTACAACACTGCGATTGTGTGCGCAGCTTGCCAACTGAGAGCAAACAGTACCTGACCACTCTCCTGCCTTTTCTATTCACATGAACATTCGATTGCAAGCTGTTTTGGACAACTTTCTTTCTCTTCTTGCAAAACACTCGGCAGACCTCCGTGGAGCCTCTAGAACACGATGGGAGATGTTTTCTGTGCTGGCACAGTTTCTCCTTGCCAGACAGAGTGGAAAAGCTTTTTGCTAAGATGTAGACGAGAAGAGAGGCTAAAGAAGCACGTATGGTGCTTCTCAGAGCTAAGCACCGCTCCCGGGCGTCTTTCGGCAGAAGGCGCACACCGCAGAGCACTGTGAGCGGCAGAATCGTCTTTGCGCGAAGAAGCAGCTTCTTTGTCTCCGGGAGCCGGAGAGAGCGACAACTTCGCAAAGGTGATGAAACAAGCTGTACAACACTGCGATTGTGTGCGCAGCTTGCCAACTGAGAGAAAACAGTACCTGACCACTCTCCTGCATTTTCTATTCACATGAACATTCGATTGGAAGCTGTTTTGGACAACTTTCTTTCACTTCTTGCAAAACACTTGGCAAACCTCCGTGCAGCCTCTAGAACACGATGGGAGATGTTTTCTGTGCTGGCACAGTTTCTCCTTGCCAGACAGAGTGGAAAAGCTTTTTGCTAAGATGTAGACGAGAAGAGTAGCTAAAGACGAAGGTACGGTGCTCTGCAGAGCTAAGCACCGCTCCCGGGCGTCTTTCGGCAGAAGGCGCACACCGCAGAGCAGAGTGAGCGGCAGAATCGTCTTTGCGCGAAGAAGCAGCTTCTTTGTCTCCGGGAGCCGGAGAGAGCGACAACTTCGCAAAGGTGGTGAAACAAGCTGTACAACACTGCGATTGTGTGCGCAGTTTGCCAACTGAGAGAAAACAGTACCTGACCACTCTCCTGCCTTTTCTATTCACATGAACATTCGATTGCAAGCTGTTTTGGACAACTTTCTTTCTCTTCTTGCAAAACACTCGGCAGACCTCCGTGCAGCCTCTAGAACACGATGGGAGATGTTTTCTGTGCTGGCACAGTTTCTCCTTGCCAGACAGAGTGGAAAAGCTTTTTGCTAAGATGTAGACGAGAAGAGAGGCTAAAGACGAAGGTACGGTGCTCTGCAGAGCTAAGCACCGCTCCAGGACCTCTTTCGGCAGAAGGCGCACACCGCAGAGCACTGTGAGCGGCAGAATCGTCTTTGCGCGAAGAAGCAGCTTCTTCGTCTCCGGGAGCCGGAGAGAGCGGCAACTTGGCAAAGGTGATGAAACAAGCTGTACAACACTGCGATTGTGTGCGCAGCTTGCCAACTGAGAGAAAACAGTACCTGACCACTCTCCTGCCTTTTCTATTCACATGTACATTCGATTGCAAGCTGTTTTGGACAACTTTCTTTCTCTTCTTGCAAAACACTCGGCAGACCTCCGTGCAGCCTCTAGAACACGATGGGAGATGTTTTCTGTGCTGGCACAGTTTCTCCTTGCCAGACAGAGTGGAAAAGCTTTTTGCTAAGATGTAGACGAGAAGAGAGGCTAAAGAAGCACGTATGGTGCTTCTCAGAGCTAAGCACCGCTCCCGGGGCTCTTTCGGCAGAAGGCGCACACCGCAGAGCACTGTGAGCGGCAGAATCGTCTTTGCGCGAAGAAGCAGCTTCTTCGTCTCCGGGAGCCGGAGAGAGCGGCAACTTCGCAAAGGTGATGAAACAAGCTGTACAACACTGCGATTGTGTGCGCAGCTTGCCAACTGAGACAAAACAGTACCTGACCACTCTCCTGCCTTTTCTATTCACATGAACATTCGATTGCAAGCTGTTTTGGACAACTTTCTTTCTCTTCTTGCAAAACACTCGGCAGACCTCCGTGCAGCCTCTAGAACACGATGGGAGATGTTTTTTGTGCTGGCACAGTTTCTCCTTGCCAGACAGAGTGGAAAAGCTTTTTGCTAAGATGTAGACGAGAAGAGAGGCTAAAGACGAAGGTACGGTGCTCTGCAGAGCTAAGCACCGCTCCCGGGCGTCTTTCGGCAGAAGGCGCACACAGCAGAGCACTGTGAGCGGCAGAATCGTCTTTGCGCGAAGAAGCAGCTTCTTCGTCTCCGGGAGCCGGAGAGAGCGGCAACTTCGCAAAGGTGATGAAACAAGCTGTACAACACTGCGATTGTGTGCGCAGCTTGCCAACTGAGAGAAAACAGTACCTGACCACTCTCCTGCCTTTTCTATTCACATGAACATTCGATTGCAAGCTGTTTTGGACAACTTTCTTTCTCTTCTTGCAAAACACACGGCAGACCTCCGTGCAGCCTCTAGAACACGATGGGAGATGTTTTTTGTGCTGGCACAGTTTCTCCTTGCCAGACAGAGTGGAAAAGCTTTTTGCTAAGATGTAGACGAGAAGAGAGGCTAAAGAAGCAGGTGCGGTGCTTCTCAGAGCTAAGCACAGCTCCCGCGGCTCTTTCGGCAGAAGGCGCACACCGCAGAGCACTGTGAGCGGCAGAATCGTCTTTGCGCGAAGAAGCAGCTTCTTCGTCTCCGGGAGCCGGAGAGAGCGGCAACTTCGCAAAGGTGATGAAACAAGCTGTACAACACTGCGATTGTGTGCGCAGCTTGCCAACTGAGAGAAAACAGTACCTGACCACTCTCCTGCCTTTTCTATTCACATGAACATTCGATTGCAAGCTGTTTTGGACAACTTTCTTTCTCTTCTTGCAAAACACTTGGCAGACATCCGTGCAGCCTCTAGAACACGATGGGAGATGTTTTCTGTGCTGGCAAAGTTTCTCCTTGCCAGACAGAGTGGAAAAGCTTTTTGCTAAGATGTAGACGAGAAGAGAGGCTAAAGACGAAGGTACGGTGCTCTGCAGAGCTAAGCACCGCTCCCGGAGCTCTTTCGGCAGAAGGCGCACACCGCAGAGCACTGTGAGCGGCAGAATCGTCTTTGCGCGAAGAAGCAGCTTCTTCGTCTCCGGGAGCCGGAGAGAGCGGCAACTTCGCAAAGGTGATGAAACAAGCTGTACAACACTGCGATTGTGTGCGCAGCTTTCCAATTGAGAGAAAACAGTACCTGACCACTCTCCTGCATTTTCTATTCACATGAACATTCGATTGGAAGCTGTTTTGGACAACTTTCTTTCTCTTCTTGCAAAACACTCGGCAGACCTCCGTGCAGCCTCTAGAACACGATGGGAGATGTTTTCTGTGCTGGCACAGTTTCTCCTTGCCAGACAGAGTGGAAAAGCTTTTTGCTAAGATGTAGACGAGAAGAGAGGCTAAAGACGAAGGTACGGTGCTCTGCAGAGCTAAGCACCGCTCCCGGACCTCTTTCGGCAGAAGGCGCACACCGCAGAGCACTGTGAGCGGCAGAATCGTCTTTGCGCGAAGAAGCAGCTTCTTCGTCTCCGGGAGCCGGAGAGAGCGGCAACTTGGCAAAGGTGATGAAACAAGCTGTACAACACTGCGATTGTGTGCGCATCTTGCCAACTGAGAGAAAACAGTACCTGACCACTCTCCTGCCTTTTCTATTCACATGAACATTCGATTGCAAGCTGTTTTGGACAACTTTCTTTCTCTTCTTGCAAAACACTCGGCAGACCTCCGTGCAGCCTCTAGAACACGATGGGAGATGTTTTCTGTGCTGGCACAGTTTCTCCTTGCCAGACAGAGTGGAAAAGCTTTTTGCTAAGATGTAGACGAGAAGAGAGGCTAAAGACGAAGGTACGGTGCTCTGCAGAGCTAAGCACCGCTCCCGGACCTCTTTCGGCAGAAGGCGCACACTGCAGAGCACTGTGAGCGGCAGAATCCTCTTTGCGCGAAGAAGCAGCTTCTTCGTCTCCGGGAGCCGGAGAGAGCGGCAACTTCGCAAAGGTGATGAAACAAGCTGTACAACACTGCGATTGTGTGCGCATCTTGCCAACTGAGAGAAAACAGTACCTGACCACTCTCCTGCCTTTTGTAATCACATGAACATTCGATTGCAAGCTGTTTTGGACAACTTTCTTTCTCTTCTTGCAAAACACTCGGCAGACCTCCGTGCAGCCTCTAGAACACGATGGGAGATGTTTTTTGTGCTGGCACAGTTTCTCCTTGCCAGACAGAGTGGAAAAGCTTTTTGATAAGATGTAGACGAGAAGAGAGGCTAAAGACGAAAGTACGGTGCTCTGCAGAGCTAAGCACCGCTCCCGGGCGTCTTTCGGCAGAAGGCGCACTCCGCAGAGCACTGTGAGCGTCAGAATCGTCTTTGCGCGAAGAAGCAGCTTCTTCGTCTCCGGGAGCCGGAGAGAGCGGCAACTTGGCAAAGGTGATGAAACAAGCTGTACAACACTGCGATTGTGTGCGCAGCTTGCCAACTGAGAGAAAACAGTACCTGACCACTCTCCTGCCTTTTCTATTCACATGAACATTCGATTGCAAGCTGTTTTGGACAACTTTCTTTCTCTTCTTGCAAAACACTCGGCAGACCTCCGTGCAGCCTCTAGAACACGATGGGAGATGTTTTCTGTGCTGGCACAGTTTCTCCTTGCCAGACAGAGTGGAAAAGCTTTTTGCTAAGATGTAGACGAGAAGAGAGGCTAAAGACGAAGGTACGGTGCTCTGCAGAGCTAAGCACCGCTCCCGGGCGTCTTTCGGCAGAAGGCGCACACCGCAGATCACTGTGAGCGGCAGAATCGTCTTTGCGCGAAGAAGCAGCTTCTTCGTCTCCGGGAGCCGGAGAGAGCGGCAACTTCGCAAAGGTGATGAAACAAGCTGTACAACACTGCGATTGTGTGCGCAGCTTTCCAATTGAGAGAAAACAGTACCTGACCACTCTCCTGCATTTTCTATTCACATGAACATTCGATTGGAAGCTGTTTTGGACAACTTTCTTTCTCTTCTTGCAAAACACTCGGCAGACCTCCGTGCAGCCTCTAGAACACGATGGGAGATGTTTTCTGTGCTGGCAGAGTTTCTCCTTGCCAGACAGAGTGGAAAAGCTTTTTGCTAAGATGTAGACGAGAAGAGAGGCTAAAGACGAAGGTACGGTGCTCTGCAGAGATAAGCACCGCTCCCGAGCGTCTTTCGGCAGAAGGCGCACACCGCAGAGCACTGTGAGCGGCAGAATCGTCTTTGCGCGAAGAAGCAGCTTCTTTGTCTCCGGGAGCCGGAGAGAGCGGCAACTTCGCAAAGGTGATGAAACAAGCTGTACAACACTGCGATTGTGTGCGCAGCTTGCCAACTGAGAGAAAACAGTACCTGACCACTCTCCTGCCTTTTGTAATCACATGAACATTCGATTGCAAGCTGTTTTGGACAACTTTCTTTCTCTTCTTGCAAAACACTCGGCAGACCTCCGTGCAGCCTCTAGAACACGATGGGAGATGTTTTCTGTGCTGGCACAGTTTCTCCTTGCCAGACAGAGTGGAAAAGCTTTTTGCTAACATGTAGACGAGAAGAGAGGCTAAAGACGAAGGTACGGTGCTCTGCAGAGCTAAGCACCGCTCCCGGGCGTCTTTCGGCAGAAGGCGCACACCGCAGAGCACTGTGAGCGGCAGAATCGTCTTTGCGCGAAGAAGCAGCTTCTTCGTCTCCGGGAGCCGGAGAGAGCGGCAACTTCGCAAAGGTGATGAAACAAGCTGTACAACACTGCGATTGTGTGCGCAGCTTGCCAACTGAGAGAAAACAGTACCTGACCACTCTCCTGCCTTTTCTATTCACATGAACATTCGATTGCAAGCTGTTTTGGACAACTTTCTTTCTCTTCTTGCAAAACACTCGGCAGACCTGCGTGCAGCCTCTAGAACACGATGGGAGATGTTTTTTGTGCTGGCACAGTTTCTCCTTAGCAGACAGAGTGGAAAAGCTTTTTGCTAAGATGTAGACGAGAAGAGAGGCTAAAGACGAAGGTACGGTGCTCTGCAGAGCTAAGCACCGCTCCCGGGCGTCTTTCGGCAGAAGGCGCACACCGCAGATCACTGTGAGCGGCAGAATCGTCTTTGCGCGAAGAAGCAGCTTCTTCGTCTCCGGGAGCCGGAGAGAGCGGCAACTTCGCAAAGGTGATGAAACAAGCTGTACAACACTGCGATTGTGTGCGCAGCTTGCCAACTGAGAGCAAACAGTACCTGACCACTCTCCTGCCTTTTCTATTCACATGAACATTCGATTGCAAGCTGTTTTGGACAACTTTCTTTCTCTTCTTGCAAAACACTCGGCAGACCTCCGTGCAGCCTCTAGAACACGATGGGAGATGTTTTCTGTGCTGGCACAGTTTCTCCTTGCCAGACAGAGTGGAAAAGCTTTTTGCTAAGATGTAGACGAGAAGAGAGGCTAAAGAAGCACGTATGGTGCTTCTCAGAGCTAAGCACAGCTCCCGGGGCTCTTTCGGCAGAAGGCGCACACCGCAGAGCACTGTGAGCAGCAGAATCGTCTTTGCGCGAAGAAGCAGCTTCTTCGTCTCCGGGAGCCGGAGAGAGCGGCAACTTCGCAAAGGTGATGAAACAAGCTGTACAACACTGCGATTGTGTGCGCAGCTTGCCAACTGAGAGAAAACAGTACCTGATCACTCTCCTGCCTTTTCTATTCACATGAACATTCGATTGCAAGCTGTTTTGGACAACTTTCTTTCTCTTCTTGCAAAACACTCGGCAGACCTCCGTGCAGCCTCTAGAACACGATGGGAGATGTTTTCTGTGCTGGCACAGTTTCTCCTTGCCAGACAGAGTGGAAAAGCTTTTGCTAAGATGTAGACGAGAAGAGAGGCTAAAGACGAAGGTACGGTGCTCTGCAGAGCTAAGCACCGCTCCCGGAGCTCTTTCGGCAGAAGGCGCACACCGCAGAGCACTGTGAGCGGCAGAATCGTCTTTGCGCGAAGAAGCAGCTTCTTCGTCTCCGGGAGCCGGAGAGAGCGGCAACTTCGCAAAGGTGATGAAACAAGCTGTACAACACTGCGATTGTGTGCGCAGCTTGCCAACTGAGAGAAAACAGTACCTGACCACTCTCCTGCCTTTTCTATTCACATGAACATTCGATTGCAAGCTGTTTTGGACAACTTTCTTTCTCTTCTTGCAAAACACTCGGCAGACCTGCGTGCAGCCTCTAGAACACGATGGGAGATGTTTTCTGTGCTGGCAGAGTTTCTCCTTGCCAGACAGAGTGGAAAAGCTTTTTGCTAAGATGTAGACGAGAAGAGAGGCTAAAGAAGCACGTATGGTGCTTCTCAGAGCTAAGCACAGCTCCCGGACCTCTTTCGGCAGAAGGCGCACACCGCAGAGCACTGTGAGCGGCAGAATCGTCTTTGCGCGAAGAAGCAGCTTCTTCGTCTCCGGGAGCCGGAGAGAGCGGCAACTTGGCAAAGGTGATGAAACAAGCTGTACAACACTGCGATTGTGTGCGCAGCTTGCCAACTGAGAGAAAACAGTACCTGACCACTCTCCTGCCTTTTCTATTCACATGAACATTCGATTGCAAGCTGTTTTGGACAACTTTCTTTCTCTTCTTTCAAAACACTCGGCAGACCTCCGTGCAGCCTCTAGAACATGATGGGAGATGTTTTTTGTGCTGGCACAGTTTCTCCTTGCCAGACAGAGTGGAAAAGCTTTTTGCTAAGATGTAGACGAGAAGAGAGGCTAAAGACGAAGGTACGGTGCTCTGCAGAGCTAAGCACCGCTCCCGGACCTCTTTCGGCAGAAGGCGCACACAGCAGAGCACTGTGAGCGGCAGAATCGTCTTTGCGCGAAGAAGCAGCTTCTTCGTCTCCGGGAGCCGGAGAGAGCGGCAACTTCGCAAAGGTGATGAAACAAGCTGTACAACACTGCGATTGTGTGCGCAGCTTGCCAAGTGAGAGAAAACAGTACCTGACCACTCTCCTGCCTTTTCTATTCACATGAACATTCGATTGCAAGCTGTTTTGGACAACTTTCTTTCTCTTCTTGCAAAACACTCGGCAGACCTGCGTGCAGCCTCTAGAACACGATGGGAGATGTTTTCTGTGCTGGCAAAGTTTCTCCTTGCCAGACAGAGTGGAAAAGCTTTTTGCTAAGATGTAGACGAGAAGAGAGGCTAAAGACGAAGGTACGGTGCTCTGCAGAGCTAAGCACCGCTCCCGGACCTCTTTCGGCAGAAGGCGCACACCGCAGAGCACTGTGAGCGGCAGAATCGTCTTTGCGCGAAGAAGCAGCTTCTTCGTCTCCGGGAGCCGGAGAGAGCGGCAACTTCGCAAAGGTGATGAAACAAGCTGTACAACACTGCGATTGTGTGCGCAGCTTTCCAATTGAGAGAAAACAGTACCTGACCACTCTCCTGCATTTTCTATTCACATGAACATTCGATTGGAAGCTGTTTTGGACAACTTTCTTTCTCTTCTTGCAAAACACTCGGCAGACCTCCGTGCAGCCTCTAGAACACGATGGGAGATGTTTTCTGTGCTGGCACAGTTTCTCCTTGCCAGACAGAGTGGAAAAGCTTTTTGCTAAGATGTAGACGAGAAGAGAGGCTAAAGACGAAGGTACGGTGCTCTGCAGAGCTAAGCACCGCTCCCGGACCTCTTTCGGCAGAAGGCGCACACCGCAGAGCACTGTGAGCGGCAGAATCGTCTTTGCGCGAAGAAGCAGCTTCTTCGTCTCCGGGAGCCGGAGAGAGCGGCAACTTGGCAAAGGTGATGAAACAAGCTGTACAACACTGCGATTGTGTGCGCATCTTGCCAACTGAGAGAAAACAGTACCTGACCACTCTCCTGCCTTTTCTATTCACATGAACATTGGATTGCAAGCTGTTTTGGACAACTTTCTTTCTCTTCTTGCAAAACACTCGGCAGACCTCCGTGCAGCCTCTAGAACACGATGGAGATGTTTTCTGTGCTGGCACAGTTTCTCCTTGCCAGACAGAGTGGAAAAGCTTTTTGCTAAGATGTAGACGAGAAGAGAGGCTAAAGACGAAGGTACGGTGCTCTGCAGAGCTAAGCACCGCTCCCGGACCTCTTTCGGCAGAAGGCGCACACTGCAGAGCACTGTGAGCGGCAGAATCCTCTTTGCGCGAAGAAGCAGCTTCTTCGTCTCCGGGAGCCGGAGAGAGCGGCAACTTCGCAAAGGTGATGAAACAAGGTGTACAACACTGCGATTGTGTGCGCATCTTGCCAACTGAGAGAAAACAGTACCTGACCACTCTCCTGCCTTTTCTATTCACATGAACATTGGATTGCAAGCTGTTTTGGACAACTTTCTTTCTCTTCTTGCAAAACACTCGGCAGACCTGCGTGCAGCCTCTAGAACACGATGGGAGATGTTTTCTGTGCTGGCACAGTTTCTCCTTGCCAGACAGAGTGGAAAAGCTTTTTGCTAAGATGTAGACGAGAAGAGAGGCTAAAGACGAAGGTACGGTGCTCTGCAGAGCTAAGCACCGCTCCCGAGCGTCTTTCGGCAGAAGGCGCACACCGCAGAGCACTGTGAGCGGCAGAATCGTCTTTGCGCGAAGAAGCAGCTTCTTCGTCTCCGGGAGCCGGAGAGAGCGGCAACTTCGCAAAGGTGATGAAACAAGCTGTACAACACTGCGATTGTGTGCGCAGCTTGCCAACTGAGAGAAAACAGTACCTGACCACTCTCCTGCCTTTTCTATTCAGATGAACATTCGATTGCAAGCTGTTTTGGACAACTTTCTTTCTCTTCTTGCAAAACACTCGGCAGACCTCCGTGCAGCCTCTAGAACACGATGGGAGATGTTTTCTGTGCTGGCACAGTTTCTCCTTGCCAGACAGAGTGGAAAAGCTTTTTGCTAAGATGTAGACGAGAAGAGAGGCTAAGAAGCACGTATGGTGCTTCTCAGAGCTAAGCACAGCTCCCGGACCTCTTTCGGCAGAAGGCGCACACCGCAGAGCACTGTGAGCGGCAGAATCGTCTTTGCGGAAGAAGCAGCTTCTTCGTCTCCGGGAGCCGGAGAGAGCGGCAACTTGGCAAAGGTGATGAAACAAGCTGTACAACACTGCGATTGTGTGCGCAGCTTGCCAACTGAGAGAAAACAGTACCTGACCACTCTCCTGCCTTTTCTATTCACATGAACATTCGATTGCAAGCTGTTTTGGACAACTTTCTTTCTCTTCTTTCAAAACACTCGGCAGACCTCCGTGCAGCCTCTAGAACATGATGGGAGATGTTTTTTGTGCTGGCACAGTTTCTCCTTGCCAGACAGAGTGGAAAAGCTTTTTGCTAAGATGTAGACGAGAAGAGAGGCTAAAGACGAAGGTACGGTGCTCTGCAGAGCTAAGCACCGCTCCCGGACCTCTTTCGGCAGAAGGCGCACACAGCAGAGCACTGTGAGCGGCAGAATCGTCTTTGCGCGAAGAAGCAGCTTCTTCGTCTCCGGGAGCCGGAGAGAGCGGCAACTTCGCAAAGGTGATGAAACAAGCTGTACAAGACTGCGATTGTGTGCGCAGCTTGCCAACTGAGAGAAAACAGTACCTGACCACTCTCCTGCCTTTTCTATTCACATGAACATTCGATTGCAAGCTGTTTTGGACAACTTTCTTTCTCTTCTTGCAAAACACTCGGCAGACCTGCGTGCAGCCTCTAGAACACGATGGGAGATGTTTTCTGTGCTGGCACAGTTTCTCCTTGCCAGACAGAGTGGAAAAGCTTTTTGCTAAGATGTAGACGAGAAGAGAGGCTAAAGACGAAGGTACGGTGCTCTGCAGAGCTAAGCACCGCTCCCGGAGCTCTTTCGGCAGAAGGCGCACACCGCAGAGCACTGTGAGCGGCAGAATCGTCTTTGCGCGAAGAAGCAGCTTCTTCGTCTCCGGGAGCCGGAGAGAGCGGCAACTTCGCAAAGGTGATGAAACAAGCTGTACAACACTGCGATTGTGTGCGCAGCTTTCCAATTGAGAGAAAACAGTACCTGACCACTCTCCTGCATTTTCTATTCACATGAACATTCGATTGGAAGCTGTTTTGGACAACTTTCTTTCTCTTCTTGCAAAACACTCGGCAGACCTCCGTGCAGCCTCTAGAACACGATGGGAGATGTTTTCTGTGCTGGCACAGTTTCTCCTTGCCAGACAGAGTGGAAAAGCTTTTTGCTAAGATGTAGACGAGAAGAGAGGCTAAAGACGAAGGTACGGTGCTCTGCAGAGCTAAGCACCGCTCCCGGACCTCTTTCGGCAGAAGGCGCACACCGCAGAGCACTGTGAGCGGCAGAATCGTCTTTGCGCGAAGAAGCAGCTTCTTCGTCTCCGGGAGCCGGAGAGAGCGGCAACTTGGCAAAGGTGATGAAACAAGCTGTACAACACTGCGATTGTGTGCGCATCTTGCCAACTGAGAGAAAACAGTACCTGACCACTCTCCTGCCTTTTCTATTCACATGAACATTCGATTGCAAGCTGTTTTGGACAACTTTCTTTCTCTTCTTGCAAAACACTCGGCAGACCTCCGTGCAGCCTCTAGAACACGATGGGAGATGTTTTCTGTGCTGGCACAGTTTCTCCTTGCCAGACAGAGTGGAAAAGCTTTTTGCTAAGATGTAGACGAGAAGAGAGGCTAAAGACGAAGGTACGGTGCTCTGCAGAGCTAAGCACCGCTCCCGGACCTCTTTCGGCAGAAGGCGCACACTGCAGAGCACTGTGAGCGGCAGAATCCTCTTTGCGCGAAGAAGCAGCTTCTTCGTCTCCGGGAGCCGGAGAGAGCGGCAACTTCGCAAAGGTGATGAAACAAGGTGTACAACACTGCGATTGTGTGCGCATCTTGCCAACTGAGAGAAAACAGTACCTGACCACTCTCCTGCCTTTTCTATTCACATGAACATTGGATTGCAAGCTGTTTTGGACAACTTTCTTTCTCTTCTTGCAAAACACTCGGCAGACCTCCGTGCAGCCTCTAGAAGACGATGGGAGATGTTTTCTGTGCTGGCACAGTTTCTCCTTGCCAGACAGAGTGGAAAAGCTTTTTGCTAAGATGTAGACGAGAAGAGAGGCTAAAGACGAAGGTACGGTGCTCTGCAGAGCTAAGCACCGCTCCCGAGCGTCTTTCGGCAGAAGGCGCACACCGCAGAGCACTGTGAGCGGCAGAATCGTCTTTGCGCGAAGAAGCAGCTTCTTTGTCTCCGGGAGCCGGAGAGAGCGGCAACTTCGCAAAGGTGATGAAACAAGCTGTACAACACTGCGATTGTGTGCGCAGCTTGCCAACTGAGAGAAAACAGTACCTGACCACTCTCCTGCCTTTTGTAATCACATGAACATTCGATTGCAAGCTGTTTTGGACAACTTTCTTTCTCTTCTTGCAAAACACTCGGCAGACATCCGTGCAGCCTCTAGAACACGATGGGAGATGTTTTCTGTGCTGGCACAGTTTCTCCTTGCCAGACAGAGTGGAAAAGCTTTTTGCTAACATGTAGACGAGAAGAGAGGCTAAAGACGAAGGTACGGTGCTCTGCAGAGCTAAGCACCGCTCCCGGGCGTCTTTCGGCAGAAGGCGCACACCGCAGAGCACTGTGAGCGGCAGAATCGTCTTTGCGTGAAGAAGCAGCTTCTTCGTCTCCGGGAGCCGGAGAGAGCGGCAACTTGGCAAAGGTGATGAAACAAGCTGTACAACACTGCGATTGTGTGCGCAGCTTGCCAACTGAGAGAAAACAGTACCTGACCACTCTCCTGCCTTTTCTATTCACATGAACATTCGATTGCAAGCTGTTTTGGACAACTTTCTTTCTCTTCTTGCAAAACACTCGGCAGACCTGCGTGCAGCCTCTAGAACACGATGGGAGATGTTTTTTGTGCTGGCACAGTTTCTCCTTAGCAGACAGAGTGGAAAAGCTTTTTGCTAAGATGTAGACGAGAAGAGAGGCTAAAGACGAAGGTACGGTGCTCTGCAGAGCTAAGCACCGCTCCCGGGCGTCTTTCGGCAGAAGGCGCACACCGCAGAGCACTGTGAGCGGCAGAATCGTCTTTGCGTGAAGAAGCAGCTTCTTCGTCTCCGGGAGCCGGAGAGAGCGGCAACTTCGCAAAGGTGATGAAACAAGCTGTACAACACTGCGATTGTGTGCGCAGCTTGCCAACTGAGAGCAAACAGTACCTGACCACTCTCCTGCCTTTTCTATTCACATGAACATTCGATTGCAAGCTGTTTTGGACAACTTTCTTTCTCTTCTTGCAAAACACTCGGCAGACCTCCGTGCAGCCTCTAGAACACGATGGGAGATGTTTTCTGTGCTGGCACAGTTTCTCCTTGCCAGAAAGAGTGGAAAAGCTTTTTGCTAAGATGTAGACGAGAAGAGAGGCTAAAGAAGCACGTATGGTGCTTCTCAGAGCTAAGCACAGCTCCCGGGGCTCTTTCGGCAGAAGGCGCACACCGCAGAGCACTGTGAGCAGCAGAATCGTCTTTGCGCGAAGAAGCAGCTTCTTCGTCTCCGGGAGCCGGAGAGAGCGGCAACTTCGCAAAGGTGATGAAACAAGCTGTACAACACTGCGATTGTGTGCGCAGCTTGCCAACTGAGAGCAAACAGTACCTGATCACTCTCCTGCCTTTTCTATTCACATGAACATTCGATTGCAAGCTGTTTTGGACAACTTTCTTTCTCTTCTTGCAAAACACTCGGCAGACCTCCGTGCAGCCTCTAGAACACGATGGGAGATGTTTTTTGTGCTGGCACAGTTTCTCCTTGCCAGACAGAGTGGAAAAGCTTTTTGCTAAGATGTAGACGAGAAGAGAGGCTAAAGACGAAGGTACGGTGCTCTGCAGAGCTAAGCACCGCTCCCGGACCTCTTTCGGCAGAAGGCGCACACCGCAGAGCACTGTGAGCGGCAGAATCGTCTTTGCGCGAAGAAGCAGCTTCTTCGTCTCCGGGAGCCGGAGAGAGCGGCAACTTCGCAAAGGTGATGAAACAAGCTGTACAACACTGCGATTGTGTGCGCAGCTTTCCAATTGAGAGAAAACAGTACCTGACCACTCTCCTGCATTTACTATTCACATGAACATTCGATTGCAAGCTGTTTTGGACAACTTTCTTTCTCTTCTTGCAAAACACTCGGCAGACCTCCGTGCAGCCTCTAGAACACGATGGGAGATGTTTTCTGTGCTGGCACAGTTTCTCCTTGCCAGACAGAGTGGAAAAGCTTTTTGCTAAGATGTAGACGAGAAGAGAGGCTAAAGAAGCACGTATGGTTCTTCTCAGAGCTAAGCACAGCTCCCGGACCTCTTTCGGCAGCAGGCGCACACCGCAGAGCACTGTGAGCGGCAGAATCGTCTTTGCGCGAAGAAGCAGCTTCTCCGTCTCCGGGAGCCGGAGAGAGCGGCAACTTGGCAAAGGTGATGAAACAAGCTGTACAACACTGCGATTGTGTGCGCAGCTTGCCAAGTGAGAGAAAACAGTACCTGACCACTCTCCTGCCTTTTCTATTCACATGAACATTCGATTGCAAGCTGTTTTGGACAACTTTCTTTCTCTTCTTTCAAAACACTCGGCAGACCTCCGTGCAGCCTCTAGAACATGATGGGAGATGTTTTTTGTGCTGGCACAGTTTCTCCTTGCCAGACAGAGTGGAAAAGCTTTTTGCTAAGATGTAGACGAGAAGAGAGGCTAAAGACGAAGGTACGGTGCTCTGCAGAGCTAAGCACCGCTCCCGGACCTCTTTCGGCAGAAGGCGCACACAGCAGAGCACTGTGAGCGGCAGAATCGTCTTTGCGCGAAGAAGCAGCTTCTTCGTCTCCGGGAGCCGGAGAGATCGGCAACTTCGCAAAGGTGATGAAACAAGCTGTACAACACTGCGATTGTGTGCGCAGCTTGCCAAGTGAGAGAAAACAGTACCTGACCACTCTCCTGCCTTTTCTATTCACATGAACATTCGATTGCAAGCTGTTTTGGACAACTTTCTTTCTCTTCTTGCAAAACACTCGGCAGACCTCCGTGCAGCCTCTAGAACACGATGGGAGATGTTTTCTGTGCTGGCACAGTTTCTCCTTGCCAGACAGAGTGGAAAAGCTTTTTGCTAAGATGTAGACGAGAAGAGAGGCTAAAGACGAAGGTACGGTGCTCTGCAGAGCTAAGCACCGCTCCCGGACCTCTTTCGGCAGAAGGCGCACACCGCAGAGCACTGTGAGCGGCACAATCGTCTTTGCGCGAAGAAGCAGCTTCTTCGTCTCCGGGAGCCGGAGAGAGCGGCAACTTGGCAAAGGTGATGAAACAAGCTGTACAACACTGCAATTGTGTGCGCAGCGTGCCAACTGAGAGAAAACAGTACCTGACCACTCTCCTGCCTTTTCTATTCACATGAACATTCGATTGGAAGCTGTTTTGGACAACTTTCTTTCTCTTCTTGCAAAACACTCGGCAGACCTCCGTGCAGCCTCTAGAACACGATGGGAGATGTTTTTTGTGCTGGCACAGTTTCTCCTTAGCAGACAGAGTGGAAAAGCTTTTTGCTAAGATGTAGACGAGAAGAGAGGCTAAAGACGAAGGTACGGTGCTCTGCAGAGCTAAGCACCGCTCCCGGGCCTCTTTCGGCAGAAGGCGCACACAGCAGAGCACTGTGAGCGGCAGAATCGTCTTTGCGCGAAGAAGCAGCTTCTTCGTCTCCGGGAGCCGGAGAGAGCGGCAACTTCGCAAAGGTGATGAAACAAGCTGTACAACACTGCGATTGTGTGCGCAGCTTGCCAACTGAGAGAAAACAGTACCTGACCACTCTCCTGCCTTTTCTATTCACATGAACATTCGATTGCAAGCTGTTTTGGACAACTTTCTTTCTCTTCTTGCAAAACACTCGGCAGACCTCCGTGCAGCCTCTAGAACACGATGGGAGATGTTTTTTGTGCTGGCACAGTTTCTCCTTGCCAGACAGAGTGGAAAAGCTTTTTGCTAAGATGTAGACGAGAAGAGAGGCTAAAGACGAAGGTACGGTGCTCTGCAGAGCTAAGCACCGCTCCCGGGCCTCTTTCGGCAGAAGGCGCACACAGCAGAGCACTGTGAGCGGCAGAATCGTCTTTGCGCGAAGAAGCAGCTTCTTCGTCTCCGGGAGCCGGAGAGAGCGGCAACTTGGCAAAGGTGATGAAACAAGCTGTACAACACTGCGATTGTGTGCGCAGCTTGCCAACTGAGAGCAAACAGTACCTGACCACTCTCCTGCCTTTTCTATTCACATGAACATTCGATTGCAAGCTGTTTTGGACAACTTTCTTTCTCTTCTTGCAAAACACTCGGCAGACCTCCGTGCAGCCTCTAGAACACGATGGGAGATGTTTTCTGTGCTGGCAAAGTTTCTCCTTGCCAGACAGAGTGGAAAAGCTTTTTGCTAAGATGTAGACGAGAAGAGAGGCTAAAGACCAAGGTACGGTGCTCTGCAGAGCTAAGCACCGCTCCCGGGCCTCTTTCGGCAGAAGGCGCACACAGCAGAGCACTGTGAGCGTCAGAATCGTCTTTGCGCGAAGAAGCAGCTTCTTCGTCTCCGGGAGCCGGAGAGAGCGGCAACTTCGCAAAGGTGATGAAACAAGCTGTACAACACTGCGATTGTGTGCGCAGCTTGCCAACTGAGAGAAAACAGTACCTGACCACTCTCCTGCCTTTTCTATTCACATGAACATTCGATTGCAAGCTGTTTTGGACAACTTTCTTTCTCTTCTTGCAAAACACTCGGCAGACCTCCGTGCAGCCTCTAGAACACGATGGGAGATGTTTTCTGTGCTGGCACAGTTTCTCCTTGCCAGACAGAGTGGAAAAGCTTTTTGCTAAGATGTAGACGAGAAGAGAGGCTAAAGAAGCTGGTGCGGTGCTTCTCAGAGCTAAGCACAGCTCCCGGGGCTCTTTCGGCAGAAGGCGCACACCGCAGAGCACTGTGAGCGGCAGAATCGTCTTTGCGCGAAGAAGCAGCTTCTTCGTCTCCGGGAGCCGGAGAGAGCGGCAACTTCGCAAAGGTGATGAAACAAGCTGTACAACACTGCGATTGTGTGCGCAGCTTGCCAACTGAGAGAAAACAGTACCTGACCACTCTCCTGCCTTTTCTATTCACATGAACATTCGATTGCAAGCTGTTTTGGACAACTTTCTTTCTCTTCTTGCAAAACACTTGGCAGACATCCGTGCAGCCTCTAGAACACGATGGGAGATGTTTTCTGTGCTGGCAAAGTTTCTCCTTGCCAGACAGAGTGGAAAAGCTTTTTGCTAAGATGTAGACGAGAAGAGAGGCTAAAGACGAAGGTACGGTGCTCTGCAGAGCTAAGCACCGCTCCCGGAGCTCTTTCGGCAGAAGGCGCACACCGCAGAGCACTGTGAGCGGCAGAATCGTCTTTGCGCGAAGAAGCAGCTTCTTCGTCTCCGGGAGCCGGAGAGAGCGGCAACTTCGCAAAGGTGATGAAACAAGCTGTACAACACTGCGATTGTGTGCGCAGCTTTCCAATTGAGAGAAAACAGTACCTGACCACTCTCCTGCATTTTCTATTCACATGAACATTCGATTGGAAGCTGTTTTGGACAACTTTCTTTCTCTTCTTGCAAAACACTTGGCAGACATCCGTGCAGCCTCTAGAACACGATGGGAGATGTTTTCTGTGCTGGCACAGTTTCTCCTTGCCAGACAGAGTGGAAAAGCTTTTTGCTAAGATGTAGACGAGAAGAGAGGCTAAAGACGAAGGTACGGTGCTCTGCAGAGCTAAGCACCGCTCCCGGACCTCTTTCGGCAGAAGGCGCACACCGCAGAGCACTGTGAGCGGCAGATTCGTCTTTGCGCGAAGAAGCAGCTTCTTCGTCTCCGGGAGCCGGAGAGAGCGGCAACTTGGCAAAGGTGATGAAACAAGCTGTACAACACTGCGATTGTGTGCGCATCTTGCCAACTGAGAGAAAACAGTACCTGACCACTCTCCTGCCTTTTCTATTCACATGAACATTCGATTGGAAGCTGTTTTGGACAACTTTCTTTCTCTTCTTGCAAAACACTCGGCAGACCTCCGTGCAGCCTCTAGAACACGATGGGAGATGTTTTCTGTGCTGGCAAAGTTTCTCCTTGCCAGACAGAGTGGAAAAGCTTTTTGCTAAGATGTAGACGAGAAGAGAGGCTAAAGACGAAGGTACGGTGCTCTGCAGAGCTAAGCACCGCTCCCGGACCTCTTTCAGCAGAAGGCGCACACTGCAGAGCACTGTGAGCGGCAGAATCCTCTTTGCGCGAAGAAGCAGCTTCTTCGTCTCCGGGAGCCGGAGAGAGCGGCAACTTCGCAAAGGTGATGAAACAAGCTGTACAACACTGCGATTGTGTGCGCCGCTTGCCAACTGAGAGAAAACAGTACCTGACCACTCTCCTGCCTTTTCTATTCACATGAACATTCGATTGCAAGCTGTTTTGGACAACTTTCTTTCTCTTCTTGCAAAACACTTGGCAGACATCCGTGCAGCCTCTAGAACACGATGGGAGATGTTTTCAGTGCTGGCACAGTTTCTCCTTGACAGACAGAGTGGAAAAGCTTTTTGCTAAGATGTAGACGAGAAGAGAGGCTAAAGACGAAGGTACGGTGCTCTGCAGAGCTAAGCACCGCTCCCGGACCTCTTTCGGCAGAAGGCGCACACCGCAGAGCACTGTGAACGGCAGAATCGTCTTTGCGCGAAGAAGCAGCTTCTTCGTCTCCGGGAGCCGGAGAGAGCGGCAACTTCGCAAAGGTGATGAAACAAGCTGTACGACACTGCGATTGTGTGCGCAGCTTGCCAACTGAGAGAAAACAGTACCTGACCACTCTCCTGCCTTTTGTAATCACATGAACATTCGATTGCAAGCTGTTTTGGACAACTTTCTTTCTCTTCTTGCAAAACACTCGGCAGACCTCCGTGCAGCCTCTAGAACACGATGGGAGATGTTTTTTGTGCTGGCACAGTTTCTCCTTGCCAGACAGAGTGGAAAAGCTTTTCGATAAGATGTAGACGAGAAGAGAGGCTAAAGACGAAAGTACGGTGCTCTGCAGAGCTAAGCACCGCTCCCGGGCGTCTTTCGGCAGAAGGCGCACTCCGCAGAGCACTGTGAGCGTCAGAATCGTCTTTGCGCGAAGAAGCAGCTTCTTCGTCTCCGGGAGCCGGAGAGAGCGGCAACTTCGCAAAGGTGATGAAACAAGCTGTACAACACTGCGATTGTGTGCGCAGCTTGCCAAGTGAGAGAAAACAGTACCTGACCACTCTCCTGCCTTTTCTATTCACATGAACATTCGATTGCAAGCTGTTTTGGACAACTTTCTTTCTCTTCTTGCAAAACACTTGGCAGACATCCGTGCAGCCTCTAGAACACGATGGGAGATGTTTTCTGTGCTGGCACAGTTTCTCCTTGCCAGACAGAGTGGAAAAGCTTTTTGCTAAGATGTAGACGAGAAGAGAGGCTAAAGACGAAGGTACGGTGCTCTGCAGAGCTAAGCACCGCTCCCGGACCTCTTTCGGCAGAAGGCGCACACCGCAGATCACTGTGAGCGGCAGAATCGTCTTTGCGCGAAGAAGCAGCTTCTTCGTCTCCGGGAGCCGGAGAGAGCGGCAACTTCGCAAAGGTGATGAAACAAGCTGTACAACACTGCGATTGTGTGCGCAGCTTTCCAATTGAGAGAAAACAGTACCTGACCACTCTCCTGCATTTTCTATTCACATGAACATTCGATTGCAAGCTGTTTTGGACAACTTTCTTTCTCTTCTTGCAAAACACTTGGCAGACATCCGTGCAGCCTCTAGAACACGATGGGAGATGTTTTCTGTGCTGGCACAGTTTCTCCTTGCCAGACAGAGTGGAAAAGCTTTTTGCTAAGATGTAGACGAGAAGAGAGGCTAAAGACGAAGGTACGGTGCTCTGCAGAGCTAAGCACCGCTCCCGGACCTCTTTCGGCAGAAGGCGCACACCGCAGAGCACTGTGAGCGGCAGATTCGTCTTTGCGCGAAGAAGCAGCTTCTTCGTCTCCGGGAGCCGGAGAGAGCGGCAACTTGGCAAAGGTGATGAAACAAGCTGTACAACACTGCGATTGTGTGCGCATCTTGCCAACTGAGAGAAAACAGTACCTGACCACTCTCCTGCCTTTTCTATTCACATGAACATTCGATTGGAAGCTGTTTTGGACAACTTTCTTTCTCTTCTTGCAAAACACTCGGCAGACCTCCGTGCAGCCTCTAGAACACGATGGGAGATGTTTTCTGTGCTGGCAAAGTTTCTCCTTGCCAGACAGAGTGGAAAAGCTTTTTGCTAAGATGTAGACGAGAAGAGAGGCTAAAGACGAAGGTACGGTGCTCTGCAGAGCTAAGCACCGCTCCCGGACCTCTTTCAGCAGAAGGCGCACACTGCAGAGCACTGTGAGCGGCAGAATCCTCTTTGCGCGAAGAAGCAGCTTCTTCGTCTCCGGGAGCCGGAGAGAGCGGCAACTTCGCAAAGGTGATGAAACAAGCTGTACAACACTGCGATTGTGTGCGCCGCTTGCCAACTGAGAGAAAACAGTACCTGACCACTCTCCTGCCTTTTCTATTCACATGAACATTCGATTGCAAGCTGTTTTGGACAACTTTCTTTCTCTTCTTGCAAAACACTTGGCAGACATCCGTGCAGCCTCTAGAACACGATGGGAGATGTTTTCAGTGCTGGCACAGTTTCTCCTTGACAGACAGAGTGGAAAAGCTTTTTGCTAAGATGTAGACGAGAAGAGAGGCTAAAGACGAAGGTACGGTGCTCTGCAGAGCTAAGCACCGCTCCCGGACCTCTTTCGGCAGAAGGCGCACACCGCAGAGCACTGTGAACGGCAGAATCGTCTTTGCGCGAAGAAGCAGCTTCTTCGTCTCCGGGAGCCGGAGAGAGCGGCAACTTCGCAAAGGTGATGAAACAAGCTGTACGACACTGCGATTGTGTGCGCAGCTTGCCAACTGAGAGAAAACAGTACCTGACCACTCTCCTGCCTTTTGTAATCACATGAACATTCGATTGCAAGCTGTTTTGGACAACTTTCTTTCTCTTCTTGCAAAACACTCGGCAGACCTCCGTGCAGCCTCTAGAACACGATGGGAGATGTTTTTTGTGCTGGCACAGTTTCTCCTTGCCAGACAGAGTGGAAAAGCTTTTCGATAAGATGTAGACGAGAAGAGAGGCTAAAGACGAAAGTACGGTGCTCTGCAGAGCTAAGCACCGCTCCCGGGCGTCTTTCGGCAGAAGGCGCACTCCGCAGAGCACTGTGAGCGTCAGAATCGTCTTTGCGCGAAGAAGCAGCTTCTTCGTCTCCGGGAGCCGGAGAGAGCGGCAACTTCGCAAAGGTGATGAAACAAGCTGTACAACACTGCGATTGTGTGCGCAGCTTGCCAAGTGAGAGAAAACAGTACCTGACCACTCTCCTGCCTTTTCTATTCACATGAACATTCGATTGCAAGCTGTTTTGGACAACTTTCTTTCTCTTCTTGCAAAACACTTGGCAGACATCCGTGCAGCCTCTAGAACACGATGGGAGATGTTTTCTGTGCTGGCACAGTTTCTCCTTGCCAGACAGAGTGGAAAAGCTTTTTGCTAAGATGTAGACGAGAAGAGAGGCTAAAGACGAAGGTACGGTGCTCTGCAGAGCTAAGCACCGCTCCCGGACCTCTTTCGGCAGAAGGCGCACACCGCAGATCACTGTGAGCGGCAGAATCGTCTTTGCGCGAAGAAGCAGCTTCTTCGTCTCCGGGAGCCGGAGAGAGCGGCAACTTCGCAAAGGTGATGAAACAAGCTGTACAACACTGCGATTGTGTGCGCAGCTTTCCAATTGAGAGAAAACAGTACCTGACCACTCTCCTGCATTTTCTATTCACATGAACATTCGATTGCAAGCTGTTTTGGACAACTTTCTTTCTCTTCTTGCAAAACACTCGGCAGACCTCCGTGCAGCCTCTAGAACACGATGGGAGATGTTTTCAGTGCTGGCACAGTTTCTCCTTGCCAGACAGAGTGGAAAAGCTTTTTGCTAAGATGTAGACGAGAAGAGAGGCTAAAGACGAAGGTACGGTGCTCTGCAGAGCTAAGCACCGCTCCCGAGCGTCTTTCGGCAGAAGGCGCACACCGCAGAGCACTGTGAGCGGCAGAATCGTCTTTGCGCGAAGAAGCAGCTTCTTTGTCTCCGGGAGCCGGAGAGAGCGGCAACTTCGCAAAGGTGATGAAACAAGCTGTACAACACTGCGATTGTGTGCGCCGCTTGCCAACTGAGAGAAAACAGTACCTGACCACTCTCCTGCCTTTTGTAATCACATGAACATTCGATTGCAAGCTGTTTTGGACAACTTTCTTTCTCTTCTTGCAAAACACTCGGCAGACCTCCGTGCAGCCTCTAGAACACGATGGGAGATGTTTTCTGTGCTGGCACAGTTTCTCCTTGCCAGACAGAGTGGAAAAGCTTTTTGCTAAGATGTAGACGAGAAGAGAGGCTAAAGACGAAGGTACGGTGCTCTGCAGAGCTAAGCACCGCTCCCGGGCGTCTTTCGGCAGAAGGCGCACACCGCAGAGCACTGTGAGCGGCAGAATCGTCTTTGCGTGAAGAAGCAGCTTCTTCGTCTCCGGGAGCCGGAGAGAGCGGCAACTTCGCAAAGGTGATGAAACAAGCTGTACAACACTGCGATTGTGTGCGCAGCTTGCCAACTGAGAGAAAACAGTACCTGACCACTCTCCTGCCTTTTCTATTCACATGAACATTCGATTGCAAGCTGTTTTGGACAACTTTCTTTCTCTTCTTGCAAAACACTCGGCAGACCTGCGTGCAGCCTCTAGAACACGATGGGAGATGTTTTTTGTGCTGGCACAGTTTCTCCTTAGCAGACAGAGTGGAAAAGCTTTTTGCTAAGATGTAGACGAGAAGAGAGGCTAAAGACGAAGTTACGGTGCTCTGCAGAGGTAAGCACCGCTCCCGGGCGTCTTTCGGCAGAAGGCGCACACCGCAGAGCACTGTGAGCGGCAGAATCGTCTTTGCGTGAAGAAGCAGCTTCTTCGTCTCCGGGAGCCGGAGAGAGCGGCAACTTCGCAAAGGTGATGAAACAAGCTGTACAACACTGCGATTGTGTGCGCAGCTTGCCAACTGAGAGCAAACAGTACCTGACCACTCTCCTGCCTTTTCTATTCACATGAACATTCGATTGCAAGCTGTTTTGGACAACTTTCTTTCTCTTCTTGCAAAACACTCGGCAGACCTCCGTGCAGCCTCTAGAACACGATGGGAGATGTTTTCTGTGCTGGCACAGTTTCTCCTTGCCAGAAAGAGTGGAAAAGCTTTTTGCTAAGATGTAGACGAGAAGAGAGGCTAAAGAAGCACGTATGGTGCTTCTCAGAGCTAAGCACAGCTCCCGGGGCTCTTTCGGCAGAAGGCGCACACCGCAGAGCACTGTGAGCAGCAGAATCGTCTTTGCGCGAAGAAGCAGCTTCTTCGTCTCCGGGAGCCGGAGAGAGCGGCAACTTCGCAAAGGTGATGAAACAAGCTGTACAACACTGCGATTGTGTGCGCAGCTTGCCAACTGAGAGCAAACAGTACCTGATCACTCTCCTGCATTTTCTATTCACATGAACATTCGATTGCAAGCTGTTTTGGACAACTTTCTTTCTCTTCTTGCAAAACACTCGGCAGACCTCCGTGCAGCCTCTAGAACATGATGGGAGATGTTTTTTGTGCTGGCACAGTTTCTCCTTGCCAGACAGAGTGGAAAAGCTTTTTGCTAAGATGTAGACGAGAAGAGAGGCTAAAGACGAAGGTACGGTGCTCTGCAGAGCTAAGCACCGCTCCCGGAGCTCTTTCGGCAGAAGGCGCACACCGCAGAGCACTGTGAGCGGCAGAATCGTCTTTGCGCGAAGAAGCAGCTTCTTCGTCTCCGGGAGCCGGAGAGAGCGGCAACTTCGCAAAGGTGATGAAACAAGCTGTACAACACTGCGATTGTGTGCGCAGCTTGCCAACTGAGAGAAAACAGTACCTGACCACTCTCCTGCCTTTTCTATTCACATGAACATTCGATTGCAAGCTGTTTTGGACAACTTTCTTTCTCTTCTTGCAAAACACTCGGCAGACCTCCGTGCAGCCTCTAGAACACGATGGGAGATGTTTTCTGTGCTGGCACAGTTTCTCCTTGCCAGACAGAGTGGAAAAGCTTTTTGCTAAGATGTAGACGAGAAGAGAGGCTAAAGAAGCACGTATGGTGCTTCTCAGAGCTAAGCACAGCTCCCGGGGCTCTTTCGGCAGAAGGCGCACACCGCAGAGCACTGTGAGCGGCAGAATCGTCTTTGCGCGAAGAAGCAGCTTCTTCGTCTCCGGGAGCCGGAGAGAGCGGCAACTTCGCAAAGGTGATGAAACAAGCTGTACAACACTGCGATTGTGTGCGCAGCGTGCCAACTGAGACAAAACAGTACCTGACCACTCTCCTGCATTTTCTATTCACATGAACATTCGATTGGAAGCTGTTTTGGACAACTTTCTTTCTCTTCTTGCAAAACACTCGGCAGACCTCCGTGCAGCCTCTAGAACATGATGGGAGATGTTTTTTGTGCTGGCACAGTTTCTCCTTGCCAGACAGAGTGGAAAAGCTTTTTGCTAAGATGTAGACGAGAAGAGAGGCTAAAGACGAAGGTACGGTGCTCTGCAGAGCTAAGCACCGCTCCCGGACCTCTTTCGGCAGAAGGCGCACACTGCAGAGCACTGTGAGCGGCAGAATCCTCTTTGCGCGAAGAAGCAGCTTCTTCGTCTCCGGGAGCCGGAGAGAGCGGCAACTTCGCAAAGGTGATGAAACAAGCTGTACAACACTGCGATTGTGTGCGCATCTTGCCAACTGAGAGAAAACAGTACCTGACCACTCTCCTGCCTTTTCTATTCACATGAACATTGGATTGCAAGCTGTTTTGGACAACTTTCTTTCTCTTCTTGCAAAACACTTGGCAGACCTCCGTGCAGCCTCTAGAACACGATGGGAGATGTTTTCTGTGCTGGCACAGTTTCTCCTTGCCAGACAGAGTGGAAAAGCTTTTTGCTAAGATGTAGACGAGAAGAGAGGCTAAAGACGAAGGTACGGTGCTCTGCAGAGCTAAGCACCGCTCCCGAGCGTCTTTCGGCAGAAGGCGCACACAGCAGAGCACTGTGAGCGGCAGAATCGTCTTTGCGCGAAGAAGCAGCTTCTTTGTCTCCGGGAGCCGGAGAGAGCGGCAACTTCGCAAAGGTGATGAAACAAGCTGTACAACACTGCGATTGTGTGCGCAGCTTGCCAACTGAGAGAAAACAGTACCTGACCACTCTCCTGCCTTTTGTAATCACATGAACATTCGATTGCAAGCTGTTTTGGACAACTTTCTTTCTCTTCTTGCAAAACACTCGGCAGACCTGCGTGCAGCCTCTAGAACACGATGGGAGATGTTTTTTGTGCTGGCACAGTTTCTCCTTAGCAGACAGAGTGGAAAAGCTTTTTGCTAAGATGTAGACGAGAAGAGAGGCTAAAGACGAAGGTACGGTGCTCTGCAGAGCTAAGCACCGCTCCTGGGCGTCTTTCGGCAGAAGGCGCACACCGCAGAGCACTGTGAGCGGCAGAATCGTCTTTGCATGAAGAAGCAGCTTCTTCGTCTCCGGGAGCCGGAGAGAGCGGCAACTTCGCAAAGGTGATGAAACAAGCTGTACAACACTGCGATTGTGTGCGCAGCTTGCCAACTGAGAGCAAACAGTACCTGACCACTCTCCTGCCTTTTCTATTCACATGAACATTCGATTGCAAGCTGTTTTGGACAACTTTCTTTCTCTTCTTGCAAAACACTCGGCAGACCTCCGTGCAGCCTCTAGAACACGATGGGAGATGTTTTCTGTGCTGGCACAGTTTCTCCTTGCCAGAAAGAGTGGAAAAGCTTTTTGCTAAGATGTAGACGAGAAGAGAGGCTAAAGAAGCACGTATGGTGCTTCTCAGAGCTAAGCACAGCTCCCGGGGCTCTTTCGGCAGAAGGCGCACACCGCAGAGCACTGTGAGCAGCAGAATCGTCTTTGCGCGAAGAAGCAGCTTCTTCGTCTCCGGGAGCCGGAGAGAGCGGCAACTTCGCAAAGGTGATGAAACAAGCTGTACAACACTGCGATTGTGTGCGCAGCTTGCCAACTGAGAGCAAACAGTACCTGATCACTCTCCTGCCTTTTCTATTCACATGAACATTCGATTGCAAGCTGTTTTGGACAACTTTCTTTCTCTTCTTTCAAAACACTCGGCAGACCTCCGTGCAGCCTCTAGAACATGATGGGAGATGTTTTTTGTGCTGGCACAGTTTCTCCTTGCCAGACAGAGTGGAAAAGCTTTTTGCTAAGATGTAGACGAGAAGAGAGGCTAAAGACGAAGGTACGGTGCTCTGCAGAGCTAAGCACCGCTCCCGGACCTCTTTCGGCAGAAGGCGCACACAGCAGAGCACTGTGAGCGGCAGAATCGTCTTTGCGCGAAGAAGCAGCTTCTTCGTCTCCGGGAGCCGGAGAGATCGGCAACTTCGCAAAGGTGATGAAACAAGCTGTACAACACTGCGATTGTGTGCGCAGCTTGCCAAGTGAGAGAAAACAGTACCTGACCACTCTCCTGCCTTTTCTATTCACATGAACATTCGATTGCAAGCTGTTTTGGACAACTTTCTTTCTCTTCTTGCAAAACACTCGGCAGACCTGCGTGCAGCCTCTAGAACACGATGGGAGATGTTTTTTGTGCTGGCACAGTTTCTCCTTGCCAGACAGAGTGGAAAAGCTTTTTGCTAAGATGTAGACGAGAAGAGAGGCTAAAGACGAAGGTACGGTGCTCTGCAGAGCTAAGCACCGCTCCCGGGCGTCTTTCGGCAGAAGGCGCACACCGCAGAGCACTGTGAGCGTCAGAATCGTCTTTGCGCGAAGAAGCAGCTTCTTCGTCTCCGGGAGCCGGAGAGAGCGGCAACTTCGCAAAGGTGATGAAACAAGCTGTACAACACTGCGATTGTGTGCGCAGCTTGCCAACTGAGAGAAAACAGTACCTGACCACTCTCCTGCCTTTTCTATTCACATGAACATTCGATTGCAAGCTGTTTTGGACAACTTTCTTTCTCTTCTTGCAAAACACTCGGCAGACCTCCGTGGAGCCTCTAGAAGACGATGGGAGATGTTTTCTGTGCTGGCACAGTTTCTCCTTGCCAGACAGAGTGGAAAAGCTTTTTGCTAAGATGTAGACGAGAAGAGAGGCTAAAGACGAAGGTACGGTGCTCTGCAGAGCTAAGCACCGCTCCCGGACCTCTTTCGGCAGAAGGCGCACACCGCAGAGCACTGTGAGCGGCAGAATCGTCTTTGCGCGAAGAAGCAGCTTCTTCGTCTCCGGGAGCCGGAGAGAGCGGCAACTTGGCAAAGGTGATGAAACAAGCTGTACAACACTGCGATTGTGTGCGCAGCGTGCCAACTGAGAGAAAACAGTACCTGACCACTCTCCTGCCTTTTCTATTCACATGAACATTCGATTGGAAGCTGTTTTGGACAACTTTCTTTCTCTTCTTGCAAAACACTCGGCAGACCTCCGTGCAGCCTCTAGAACACGATGGGAGATGTTTTTTGTGCTGGCACAGTTTCTCCTTAGCAGACAGAGTGGAAAAGCTTTTTGCTAAGATGTAGACGAGAAGAGAGGCTAAAGACGAAGGTACGGTGCTCTGCAGAGCTAAGCACCGCTCCCGGGCCTCTTTCGGCAGAAGGCGCACACAGCAGAGCACTGTGAGCGGCAGAATCGTCTTTGCGCGAAGAAGCAGCTTCTTCGTCTCCGGGAGCCGGAGAGAGCGGCAACTTCGCAAAGGTGATGAAACAAGCTGTACAACACTGCGATTGTGTGCGCAGCTTGCCAACTGAGAGAAAACAGTACCTGACCACTCTCCTGCCTTTTCTATTCACATGAACATTCGATTGCAAGCTGTTTTGGACAACTTTCTTTCTCTTCTTGCAAAACACTCGGCAGACCTCCGTGCAGCCTCTAGAACACGATGGGAGATGTTTTTTGTGCTGGCACAGTTTCTCCTTGCCAGACAGAGTGGAAAAGCTTTTTGCTAAGATGTAGACGAGAAGAGAGGCTAAAGACGAAGGTACGGTGCTCTGCAGAGCTAAGCACCGCTCCCGGGCCTCTTTCGGCAGAAGGCGCACACAGCAGAGCACTGTGAGCGGCAGAATCGTCTTTGCGCGAAGAAGCAGCTTCTTCGTCTCCGGGAGCCGGAGAGAGCGGCAACTTGGCAAAGGTGATGAAACAAGCTGTACAACACTGCGATTGTGTGCGCAGCTTGCCAACTGAGAGAAAACAGTACCTGACCACTCTCCTGCCTTTTCTATTCACATGAACATTCGATTGCAAGCTGTTTTGGACAACTTTCTTTCTCTTCTTGCAAAACACTCGGCAGACCTCCGTGCAGCCTCTAGAACACGATGGGAGATGTTTTCTGTGCTGGCAAAGTTTCTCCTTGCCAGACAGAGTGGAAAAGCTTTTTGCTAAGATGTAGACGAGAAGAGAGGCTAAAGACGAAGGTACGGTGCTCTGCAGAGCTAAGCACCGCTCCCGGGCCTCTTTCGGCAGAAGGCGCACACAGCAGAGCACTGTGAGCGGCAGAATCGTCTTTGCGCGAAGAAGCAGCTTCTTCGTCTCCGGGAGCCGGAGAGAGCGGCAACTTCGCAAAGGTGATGAAACAAGCTGTACAACACTGCGATTGTGTGCGCAGCTTGCCAACTGAGAGAAAACAGTACCTGACCACTCTCCTGCCTTTTCTATTCACATGAACATTCGATTGCAAGCTGTTTTGGACAACTTTCTTTCTCTTCTTGCAAAACACACGGCAGACCTCCGTGCAGCCTCTAGAACACGATGGGAGATGTTTTCTGTGCTGGCACAGTTTCTCCTTGCCAGACAGAGTGGAAAAGCTTTTTGCTAAGATGTAGACGAGAAGAGAGGCTAAAGAAGCAGGTGCGGTGCTTCTCAGAGCTAAGCACAGCTCCCGGGGCTCTTTCGGCAGAAGGCGCACACCGCAGAGCACTGTGAGCGGCAGAATCGTCTTTGCGCGAAGAAGCAGCTTCTTCGTCTCCGGGAGCCGGAGAGAGCGGCAACTTCGCAAAGGTGATGAAACAAGCTGTACGACACTGCGATTGTGTGCGCAGCTTGCCAACTGAGAGAAAACAGTACCTGACCACTCTCCTGCCTTTTCTATTCACATGAACATTCGATTGCAAGCTGTTTTGGACAACTTTCTTTCTCTTCTTGCAAAACACTTGGCAGACATCCGTGCAGCCTCTAGAACACGATGGGAGATGTTTTCTGTGCTGGCAAAGTTTCTCCTTGCCAGACAGAGTGGAAAAGCTTTTTGCTAAGATGTAGACGAGAAGAGAGGCTAAAGACGAAGGTACGGTGCTCTGCAGAGCTAAGCACCGCTCCCGGAGGTCTTTCGGCAGAAGGCGCACACCGCAGAGCACTGTGAGCGGCAGAATCGTCTTTGCGCGAAGAAGCAGCTTCTTCGTCTCCGGGAGCCGGAGAGAGCGGCAACTTCGCAAAGGTGATGAAACAAGCTGTACAACACTGCGATTGTGTGCGCATCTTGCCAACTGAGAGAAAACAGTACCTGACCACTCTCCTGCCTTTTCTATTCACATGAACATTCGATTGCAAGCTGTTTTGGACAACTTTCTTTCTCTTCTTGCAAAACACTCGGCAGACCTCCGTGCAGCCTCTAGAACACGATGGGAGATGTTTTCTGTGCTGGCACAGTTTCTCCTTGCCAGACAGAGTGGAAAAGCTTTTTGCTAACATGTAGACGAGAAGAGAGGCTAAAGACGAAGGTACGGTGCTCTGCAGAGCTAAGCACCGCTCCCGGACCTCTTTCAGCAGAAGGCGCACACTGCAGAGCACTGTGAGCGGCAGAATCCTCTTTGCGCGAAGAAGCAGCTTCTTCGTCTCCGGGAGCCGGAGAGAGCGGCAACTTCGCAAAGGTGATGAAACAAGCTGTACAACACTGCGATTGTGTGCGCCGCTTGCCAACTGAGAGAAAACAGTACCTGACCACTCTCCTGCCTTTTCTATTCACATGAACATTCGATTGCAAGCTGTTTTGGACAACTTTCTTTCTCTTCTTGCAAAACACTTGGCAGACCTCCGTGCAGCCTCTAGAACACGATGGGAGATATTTTCAGTGCTGGCACAGTTTCTCCTTGACAGACAGAGTGGAAAAGCTTTTTGCTAAGATGTAGACGAGAAGAGAGGCTAAAGACGAAGGTACGGTGCTCTGCAGAGCTAAGCACCGCTCCCGGACCTCTTTCGGCAGAAGGCGCACACCGCAGATCACTGTGAACGGCAGAATCGTCTTTGCGCGAAGAAGCAGCTTCTTCGTCTCCGGGAGCCGGAGAGAGCGGCAACTTCGCAAAGGTGATGAAACAAGCTGTACAACACTGCGATTGTGTGCGCAGCTTGCCAACTGAGAGAAAACAGTACCTGACCACTCTCCTGCCTTTTGTAATCACATGAACATTCGATTGCAAGCTGTTTTGGACAACTTTCTTTCTCTTCTTGCAAAACACTCGGCAGACCTCCGTGCAGCCTCTAGAACACGATGGGAGATGTTTTTTGTGCTGGCACAGTTTCTCCTTGCCAGACAGAGTGGAAAAGCTTTTTGATAAGATGTAGACGAGAAGAGAGGCTAAAGACGAAAGTACGGTGCTCTGCAGAGCTAAGCACCGCTCCCGGGCGTCTTTCGGCAGAAGGCGCACTCCGCAGAGCACTGTGAGCGTCAGAATCGTCTTTGCGCGAAGAAGCAGCTTCTTCGTCTCCGGGAGCCGGAGAGAGCGGCAACTTCGCAAAGGTGATGAAACAAGCTGTACAACACTGCGATTGTGTGCGCAGCTTGCCAAGTGAGAGAAAACAGTACCTGACCACTCTCCTGCCTTTTCTATTCACATGAACATTCGATTGCAAGCTGTTTTGGACAACTTTCTTTCTCTTCTTGCAAAACACTTGGCAGACATCCGTGCAGCCTCTAGAACACGATGGGAGATGTTTTCTGTGCTGGCACAGTTTCTCCTTGCCAGACAGAGTGGAAAAGCTTTTTGCTAAGATGTAGACGAGAAGAGAGGCTAAAGACGAAGGTACGGTGCTCTGCAGAGCTAAGCACCGCTCCCGGGCGTCTTTCGGCAGAAGGCGCACACCGCAGATCACTGTGAGCGGCAGAATCGTCTTTGCGCGAAGAAGCAGCTTCTTCGTCTCCGGGAGCCGGAGAGAGCGGCAACTTCGCAAAGGTGATGAAACAAGCTGTACAACACTGCGATTGTGTGCGCAGCTTTCCAATTGAGAGAAAACAGTACCTGACCACTCTCCTGCATTTTCTATTCACATGAACATTCGATTGGAAGCTGTTTTGGACAACTTTCTTTCTCTTCTTGCAAAACACTCGGCAGACCTCCGTGCAGCCTCTAGAACACGATGGGAGATGTTTTCTGTGCTGGCACAGTTTCTCCTTGCCAGACAGAGTGGAAAAGCTTTTTGCTAAGATGTAGACGAGAAGAGAGGCTAAAGACGAAGGTACGGTGCTCTGCAGAGCTAAGCACCGCTCCCGAGCGTCTTTCGGCAGAAGGCGCACACCGCAGAGCACTGTGAGCGGCAGAATCGTCTTTGCGCGAAGAAGCAGCTTCTTTGTCTCCGGGAGCCGGAGAGAGCGGCAACTTCGCAAAGGTGATGAAACAAGCTGTACAACACTGCGATTGTGTGCGCCGCTTGCCAACTGAGAGAAAACAGTACCTGACCACTCTCCTGCCTTTTGTAATCACATGAACATTCGATTGCAAGCTGTTTTGGACAACTTTCTTTCTCTTCTTGCAAAACACTCGGCAGACCTCCGTGCAGCCTCTAGAACACGATGGGAGATGTTTTCTGTGCTGGCACAGTTTCTCCTTGCCAGACAGAGTGGAAAAGCTTTTTGCTAAGATGTAGACGAGAAGAGAGGCTAAAGACAAAGGTACGGTGCTCTGCAGAGCTAAGCACCGCTCCCGGGCCTCTTTCGGCAGAAGGCGCACACCGCAGAGCACTGTGAGCGGCAGAATCGTCTTTGCGTGAAGAAGCAGCTTCTTCGTCTCCGGGAGCCGGAGAGAGCGGCAACTTCGCAAAGGTGATGAAACAAGCTGTACAACACTGCGATTGTGTGCGCAGCTTGCCAACTGAGAGAAAACAGTACCTGACCACTCTCCTGCCTTTTCTATTCACATGAACATTCGATTGCAAGCTGTTTTGGACAACTTTCTTTCTCTTCTTGCAAAACACTCGGCAGACCTGCGTGCAGCCTCTAGAACACGATGGGAGATGTTTTTTGTGCTGGCACAGTTTCTCCTTAGCAGACAGAGTGGAAAAGCTTTTTGCTAAGATGTAGACGAGAAGAGAGGCTAAAGACGAAGGTACGGTGCTCTGCAGAGGTAAGCACCGCTCCCGGGCGTCTTTCGGCAGAAGGCGCACACCGCAGAGAACTGTGAGCGGCAGAATCGTCTTTGCGTGAAGAAGCAGCTTCTTCGTCTCCGGGAGCCGGAGAGAGCGGCAACTTGGCAAAGGTGATGAAACAAGCTGTACAACACTGCGATTGTGTGCGCAGCTTGCCAACTGAGAGCAAACAGTACCTGACCACTCTCCTGCCTTTTCTATTCACATGAACATTCGATTGCAAGCTGTTTTGGACAACTTTCTTTCTCTTCTTGCAAAACACTCGGCAGACCTCCGTGCAGCCTCTAGAACACGATGGGAGATGTTTTCTGTGCTGGCACAGTTTCTCCTTGCCAGAAAGAGTGGAAAAGCTTTTTGCTAAGATGTAGACGAGAAGAGAGGCTAAAGAAGCACGTATGGTGCTTCTCAGAGCTAAGCACAGCTCCCGGGGCTCTTTCGGCAGAAGGCGCACACCGCAGAGCACTGTGAGCAGCAGAATCGTCTTTGCGCGAAGAAGCAGCTTCTTCGTCTCCGGGAGCCGGAGAGAGCGGCAACTTCGCAAAGGTGATGAAACAAGCTGTACAACACTGCGATTGTGTGCGCAGCTTGCCAACTGAGAGCAAACAGTACCTGATCACTCTCCTGCCTTTTCTATTCACATGAACATTCGATTGCAAGCTGTTTTGGACAACTTTCTTTCTCTTCTTGCAAAACACTCGGCAGACCTCCGTGCAGCCTCTAGAACATGATGGGAGATGTTTTTTGTGCTGGCACAGTTTCTCCTTGCCAGACAGAGTGGAAAAGCTTTTTGCTAAGATGTAGACGAGAAGAGAGATTAAAGACGAAGGTACGGTGCTCTGCAGAGCTAAGCACCGCTCCCGGAGCTCTTTCGGCAGAAGGCGCACACCGCAGAGCACTGTGAGCGGCAGAATCGTCTTTGCGCGAAGAAGCAGCTTCTTCGTCTCCGGGAGCCGGAGAGAGCGGCAACTTCGCAAAGGTGATGAAACAAGCTGTACAACACTGCGATTGTGTGCGCAGCTTGCCAACTGAGAGAAAACAGTACCTGACCACTCTCCTGCCTTTTCTATTCACATGAACATTCGATTGCAAGCTGTTTTGGACAACTTTCTTTCTCTTCTTGCAAAACACTCGGCAGACCTCCGTGCAGCCTCTAGAACACGATGGGAGATGTTTTCTGTGCTGGCACAGTTTCTCCTTGCCAGACAGAGTGGAAAAGCTTTTTGCTAAGATGTAGACGAGAAGAGAGGCTAAAGAAGCACGTATGGTGCTTCTCAGAGCTAAGCACAGCTCCCGGGGCTCTTTCGGCAGAAGGCGCACACCGCAGAGCACTGTGAGCGGCAGAATCGTCTTTGCGCGAAGAAGCAGCTTCTTCGTCTCCGGGAGCCGGAGAGAGCGGCAACTTCGCAAAGGTGATGAAACAAGCTGTACAACACTGCGATTGTGTGCGCAGCTTGCCAAGTGAGAGAAAACAGTACCTGACCACTCTCCTGCCTTTTCTATTCACATGAACATTCGATTGCAAGCTGTTTTGGACAACTTTCTTTCTCTTCTTGCAAAACACTCGGCAGACCTCCGTGCAGCCTCTAGAACATGATGGGAGATGTTTTTTGTGCTGGCACAGTTTCTCCTTGCCAGACAGAGTGGAAAAGCTTTTTGCTAAGATGTAGACGAGAAGAGAGGCTAAAGACGAAGGTACAGTGCTCTGCAGAGCTAAGCACCGCTCCCGGACCTCTTTCGGCAGAAGGCGCACACCGCAGAGCACTGTGAGCGGCAGAATCGTCTTTGCGCGAAGAAGCAGCTTCTTCGTCTCCGGGAGCCGGAGAGAGCGGCAACTTGGCAAAGGTGATGAAAGAAGCTGTACAACACTGCGATTGTGTGCGCAGCTTGCCAACTGAGAGAAAACAGTACCTGACCACTCTCCTGCCTTTTCTATTCACATGAACATTCGATTGCAAGCTGTTTTGGACAACTTTCTTTCTCTTCTTGCAAAACACTCGGCAGACCTCCGTGCAGCCTCTAGAACACGATGGGAGATGTTTTCTGTGCTGGCAAAGTTTCTCCTTGCCAGACAGAGTGGAAAAGCTTTTTGCTAAGATGTAGACGAGAAGAGAGGCTAAAGACGAAGGTACGGTGCTCTGCAGAGCTAAGCACCGCTCCCGGAGCTCTTTCGGCAGAAGGCGCACACCGCAGAGCACTGTGAGCGGCAGAATCGTCTTTGCGCGAAGAAGCATCTTCTTCGTCTCCGGGAGCCGGAGAGAGCGGCAACTTCGCAAAGGTGATGAAACAAGCTGTACAACACTGCGATTGTGTGCGCAGCTTTCCAATTGAGAGAAAACAGTACCTGACCACTCTCCTGCATTTTCTATTCACATGAACATTCGATTGGAAGCTGTTTTGGACAACTTTCTTTCTCTTCTTGCAAAACACTCGGCAGACCTCCGTGCAGCCTCTAGAACACGATGGGAGATGTTTTCTGTGCTGGCACAGTTTCTCCTTGCCAGACAGAGTGGAAAAGCTTTTTGCTAAGATGTAGACGAGAAGAGAGGCTAAAGACGAAGGTACGGTGCTCTGCAGAGCTAAGCACCGCTCCCGGACCTCTTTCGGCAGAAGGCGCACACCGCAGAGCACTGTGAGCGGCAGAATCGTCTTTGCGCGAAGAAGCAGCTTCTTCGTCTCCGGGAGCCGGAGAGAGCGGCAACTTCGCAAAGGTGATGAAACAAGCTGTACAACACTGCGATTGTGTGCGCAGCTTGCCAACTGAGAGAAAACAGTACCTGACCACTCTCCTGCCTTTTCTATTCACATGAACATTCGATTGCAAGCTGTTTTGGACAACTTTCTTTCTCTTCTTGCAAAACACTCGGCAGACCTCCGTGCAGCCTCTAGAACACGATGGGAGATGTTTTCTGTGCTGGCACAGTTTCTCCTTGCCAGACAGAGTGGAAAAGCTTTTTGCTAAGATGTAGACGAGAAGAGAGGCTAAAGACGAAGGTACGGTGCTCTGCAGAGCTAAGCACCGCTCCCGGACCTCTTTCGGCAGAAGGCGCACACTGCAGAGCACTGTGAGCGGCAGAATCCTCTTTGCGCGAAGAAGCAGCTTCTTCGTCTCCGGGAGCCGGAGAGAGCGGCAACTTCGCAAAGGTGATGAAACAAGCTGTACAACACTGCGATTGTGTGCGCATCTTGCCAACTGAGAGAAAACAGTACCTGACCACTCTCCTGCCTTTTCTATTCACATGAACATTGGATTGCAAGCTGTTTTGGACAACTTTCTTTCTCTTCTTGCAAAACACTTGGCAGACCTCCGTGCAGCCTCTAGAACACGATGGGAGATGTTTTCTGTGCTGGCACAGTTTCTCCTTGCCAGACAGAGTGGAAAAGCTTTTTGCTAAGATGTAGACGAGAAGAGAGGCTAAAGACGAAGGTACGGTGCTCTGCAGAGCTAAGCACCGCTCCCGAGCGTCTTTCGGCAGAAGGCGCACACCGCAGAGCACTGTGAGCGGCAGAATCGTCTTTGCGCGAAGAAGCAGCTTCTTTGTCTCCGGGAGCCGGAGAGAGCGGCAACTTCGCAAAGGTGATGAAACAAGCTGTACAAGACTGCGATTGTGTGCGCAGCTTGCCAACTGAGAGAAAACAGTACCTGACCACTCTCCTGCCTTTTGTAATCACATGAACATTCGATTGCAAGCTGTTTTGGACAACTTTCTTTCTCTTCTTGCAAAACACTCGGCAGACCTCCGTGCAGCCTCTAGAACACGATGGGAGATGTTTTCTGTGCTGGCACAGTTTCTCCTTGCCAGACAGAGTGGAAAAGCTTTTTGCTAAGATGTAGACGAGAAGAGAGGCTAAAGACGAAGGTACGGTGCTCTGCAGAGCTAAGCACCGCTCCCGGGCGTCTTTCGGCAGAAGGCGCACACCGCAGAGCACTGTGAGCGGCAGAATCGTCTTTGCGCGAAGAAGCAGCTTCTTCGTCTCCGGGAGCCGGAGAGAGCGGCAACTTGGCAAAGGTGATGAAACAAGCTGTACAACACTGCGATTGTGTGCGCAGCTTGCCAACTGAGAGAAAACAGTACCTGACCACTCTCCTGCCTTTTCTATTCACATGAACATTGGATTGCAAGCTGTTTTGGACAACTTTCTTTCTCTTCTTGCAAAACACTCGGCAGACCTCCGTGCAGCCTCTAGAACACGATGGGAGATGTTTTTTGTGCTGGCACAGTTTCTCCTTAGCAGACAGAGTGGAAAAGCTTTTTGCTAAGATGTAGACGAGAAGAGAGGCTAAAGACGAAGGTACGGTGCTCTGCAGAGCTAAGCACCGCTCCCGGACCTCTTTCGGCAGAAGGCGCACACCGCAGATCACTGTGAACGGCAGAATCGTCTTTGCGCGAAGAAGCAGCTTCTTCGTCTCCGGGAGCCGGAGAGAGCGGCAACTTCGCAAAGGTGATGAAACAAGCTGTACGACACTGCGATTGTGTGCGCAGCTTGCCAACTGAGAGAAAACTGTACCTGACCACTCTCCTGCCTTTTGTAATCACATGAACATTCGATTGCAAGCTGTTTTGGACAACTTTCTTTCTCTTCTTGCAAAACACTCGGCAGACCTCCGTGCAGCCTCTAGAACACGATGGGAGATGTTTTTTGTGCTGGCACAGTTTCTCCTTGCCAGACAGAGTGGAAAAGCTTTTTGATAAGATGTAGACGAGAAGAGAGGCTAAAGACGAAAGTACGGTGCTCTGCAGAGCTAAGCACCGCTCCCGGGCGTCTTTCGGCAGAAGGCGCACACCGCAGAGCACTGTGAGCGTCAGAATCGTCTTTGCGCGAAGAAGCAGCTTCTTCGTCTCCGGGAGCCGGAGAGAGCGGCAACTTGGCAAAGGTGATGAAAGAAGCTGTACAACACTGCGATTGTGTGCGCAGCTTGCCAAGTGAGAGAAAACAGTACCTGACCACTCTCCTGCCTTTTCTATTCACATGAACATTCGATTGCAAGCTGTTTTGGACAACTTTCTTTCTCTTCTTGCAAAACACTTGGCAGACATCCGTGCAGCCTCTAGAACACGATGGGAGATGTTTTCTGTGCTGGCACAGTTTCTCCTTGCCAGACAGAGTGGAAAAGCTTTTTGCTAAGATGTAGACGAGAAGAGAGGCTAAAGACCAAGGTACGGTGCTCTGCAGAGGTAAGCACCGCTCCCGGGCGTCTTTCGGCAGAAGGCGCACACCGCAGATCACTGTGAGCGGCAGAATCGTCTTTGCGCGAAGAAGCAGCTTCTTCGTCTCCGGGAGCCGGAGAGAGCGGCAACTTCGCAAAGGTGATGAAACAAGCTGTACAACACTGCGATTGTGTGCGCAGCTTTCCAATTGAGAGAAAACAGTACCTGACCACTCTCCTGCATTTTCTATTCACATGAACATTCGATTGGAAGCTGTTTTGGACAACTTTCTTTCTCTTCTTGCAAAACACTCGGCAGACCTCCGTGCAGCCTCTAGAACACGATGGGAGATGTTTTCTGTGCTGGCACAGTTTCTCCTTGCCAGACAGAGTGGAAAAGCTTTTTGCTAAGATGTAGACGAAAAGAGAGGCTAAAGACGAAGGTACGGTGCTCTGCAGAGCTAAGCACCGCTCCCGAGCGTCTTTCGGCAGAAGGCGCACACCGCAGAGCACTGTGAGCGGCAGAATCGTCTTTGCGCGAAGAAGCAGCTTCTTTGTCTCCGGGAGCCGGAGAGAGCGGCAACTTCACAAAGGTGATGAAACAAGCTGTACAACACTGCGATTGTGTGCGCAGCTTGCCAACTGAGAGAAAACAGTACCTGACCACTCTCCTGCCTTTTGTAATCACATGAACATTCGATTGCAAGCTGTTTTGGACAACTTTCTTTCTCTTCTTGCAAAACACTCGGCAGACCTCCGTGCAGCCTCTAGAACACGATGGGAGATGTTTTCTGTGCTGGCACAGTTTCTCCTTGCCAGACAGAGTGGAAAAGCTTTTTGCTAACATGTAGACGAGAAGAGAGGCTAAAGACGAAGGTACGGTGCTCTGCAGAGCTAAGCACCGCTCCCGGGCGTCTTTCGGCAGAAGGCGCACACCGCAGAGCACTGTGAGCGGCAGAATCGTCTTTGCGCGAAGAAGCAGCTTCTTCGTCTCCGGGAGCCGGAGAGAGCGGCAACTTCGCAAAGGTGATGAAACAAGCTGTACAACACTGCGATTGTGTGCGCAGCTTGCCAACTGAGAGAAAACAGTACCTGACCACTCTCCTGCCTTTTCTATTCACATGAACATTCGATTGCAAGCTGTTTTGGACAACTTTCTTTCTCTTCTTGCAAAACACTCGGCAGACCTGCGTGCAGCCTCTAGAACACGATGGGAAATGTTTTTTGTGCTGGCACAGTTTCTCCTTAGCAGACAGAGTGGAAAAGCTTTTTGCTAAGATGTAGACGAGAAGAGAGGCTAAAGACGAAGGTACGGTGCTCTGCAGAGCTAAGCACCGCACCCGGGCGTCTTTCGGCAGCAGGCGCACACCGCAGAGCACTGTGAGCGGCAGAATCGTCTTTGCGTGAAGAAGCAGCTTCTTCGTCTCCGGGAGCCGGAGAGAGCGGCAACTTCGCAAAGGTGATGAAACAAGCTGTACAACACTGCGATTGTGTGCGCAGCTTGCCAACTGAGAGCAAACAGTACCTGACCACTCTCCTGCCTTTTCTATTCACATGAACATTCGATTGCAAGCTGTTTTGGACAACTTTCTTTCTCTTCTTGCAAAACACTCGGCAGACCTCCGTGCAGCCTCTAGAACACGATGGGAGATGTTTTCTGTGCTGGCACAGTTTCTCCTTGCCAGAAAGAGTGGAAAAGCTTTTTGCTAAGATGTAGACGAGAAGAGAGGCTAAAGAAGCACGTATGGTGCTTCTCAGAGCTAAGCACAGCTCCCGGGGCTCTTTCGGCAGAAGGCGCACACCGCAGAGCACTGTGAGCGGCAGAATCGTCTTTGCGCGAAGAAGCAGCTTCTTCGTCTCCGGGAGCCGGAGAGAGCGGCAACTTCGCAAAGGTGATGAAACAAGCTGTACAACACTGCGATTGTGTGCGCAGCTTGCCAACTGAGAGCAAACAGTACCTGATCACTCTCCTGCCTTTTCTATTCACATGAACATTCGATTGCAAGCTGTTTTGGACAACTTTCTTTCTCTTCTTGCAAAACACTCGGCAGACCTCCGTGCAGCCTCTAGAACACGATGGGAGATGTTTTTTGTGCTGGCACAGTTTCTCCTTGCCAGACAGAGTGGAAAAGCTTTTTGCTAAGATGTAGACGAGAAGAGAGGCTAAAGACGAAGGTACGGTGCTCTGCAGAGCTAAGCACCGCTCCCGGAGCTCTTTCGGCAGAAGGCGCACACCGCAGAGCACTGTGAGCGGCAGAATCGTCTTTGCGCGAAGAAGCAGCTTCTTCGTCTCCGGGAGCCGGAGAGAGCGGCAACTTCGCAAAGGTGATGAAACAAGCTGTACAAGACTGCGATTGTGTGCGCAGCTTGCCAACTGAGAGAAAACAGTACCTGACCACTCTCCTGCCTTTTCTATTCACATGAACATTCGATTGCAAGCTGTTTTGGACAACTTTCTTTCTCTTCTTGCAAAACACTCGGCAGACCTCCGTGCAGCCTCTAGAACACGATGGGAGATGTTTTCTGTGCTGGCACAGTTTCTCCTTGCCAGACAGAGTGGAAAAGCTTTTTGCTAAGATGTAGACGAGAAGAGAGGCGAAAGAAGCACGTATGGTGCTTCTCAGAGCTAAGCACAGCTCCCGGACCTCTTTCGGCAGCAGGCGCACACCGCAGAGCACTGTGAGCGGCAGAATCGTCTTTGCGCGAAGAAGCAGCTTCTTCGTCTCCGGGAGCCGGAGAGAGCGGCAGCATCGCAAAGGTGATGAAACAAGCTGTACAACACTGCGATTGTGTGCGCAGCTTGCAAACTGAGAGAAAACAGTACCTGACCACTCTCCTGCCTTTTCTATTCACATGAACATTCGATTGCAAGCTGTTTTGGACAACTTTCTTTCTCTTCTTTCAAAACACTCGGCAGACCTCCGTGCAGCCTCTAGAACATGATGGGAGATGTTTTCTGTGCTGGCACAGTTTCTCCTTGCCAGACAGAGTGGAAAAGCTTTTTGCTAAGATGTAGACGAGAAGAGAGATTAAAGACGAAGGTAGGGTGCTCTGCAGAGCTAAGCACCGCTCCCGGACGTCTTTCAGCAGAAGGCGCACACCGCAGAGCACTGTGAGCGGCAGAATCGTCTTTGCGCGAAGAAGCAGCTTCTTCGTCTCCGGGAGCCGGAGAGAGCGGCAACTTCGCAAAGGTGATGAAACAAGCTGTACAACACTGCGATTGTGTGCGCAGCTTGCCAACTGAGAGAAAACAGTACCTGACCACTCTCCTGCCTTTTCTATTCACATGAACATTCGATTGCAAGCTGTTTTGGACAACTTTCTTTCTCTTCTTGCAAAACACTCGGCAGACCTGCGTGCAGCCTCTAGAACACGATGGGAGATGTTTTCTGTGCTGGCACAGTTTCTCCTTGCCAGAGAGAGTGGAAAAGCTTTTTGCTAAGATGTAGACGAGAAGAGAGGCTAAAGAAGCAGGTATGGTGCTCTGTAGAGCAAAGCACAGCTCACGGGCGTCTTTCGGCAGAAGGCGCACACCGCAGAGCACTGTGAGCGGCAGAATCGTCTTTGCGCGAAGAAGCAGCTTCTTCGTCTCCGGGAGCCGGAGAGAGCGGCAACTTGGCAAAGGTGATGAAACAAGCTGTACAACACTGCGATTGTGTGCGCAGCTTGCCAACTGAGAGAAAACAGTACCTGACCACTCTCCTGCCTTTTCTATTCACATGAACATTCGATTGCAAGCTGTTTTGGACAACTTTCTTTCTCTTCTTGCAAAACACTCGGCAGACCTCCGTGCAGCCTCTAGAACACGATGGGAGATGTTTTCTGTGCTGGCACAGTTTCTCCTTGCCAGACAGAGTGGAAAAGCTTTTTGCTAAGATGTAGACGAGAAGAGAGGCTAAAGAAGCAGGTATGGTGCTTCTCAGAGCTAAGCACCGCTCCCGGGGCTCTTTCGGCAGAAGGCGCACACCGCAGAGCACTGTGAGCGGCAGAATCGTCTTTGCGCGAAGAAGCAGCTTCTTCGTCTCCGGGAGCCGGAGAGAGCGGCAACTTGGCAAAGGTGATGAAACAAGCTGTACAACACTGCGATTGTGTGCGCAGCTTGCCAACTGAGAGAAAACAGTACCTGACCACTCTCCTGCCTTTTCTATTCACATGAACATTCGATTGCAAGCTGTTTTGGACAACTTTCTTTCTCTTCTTGCAAAACACTCGGCAGACCTGCGTGCAGCCTCTAGAACACGATGGGAGATGTTTTCTGTGCTGGCACAGTTTCTCCTTGCCAGACAGAGTGGAAAAGCTTTTTGCTAAGATGTAGACGAGAAGAGAGGCTAAAGACGAAGGTACGGTGCTCTGCAGAGCTAAGCACCGCACCCGGACTTCTTTCGGCAGAAGGCGCACACCGCAGAGCACTGTGAGCGGCAGAATCGTCTTTGGGCGAAGAAGCAGCTTCTTCGTCTCCGGGAGCCGGAGAGAGCGGCAACTTCGCAAAGGTGATGAAACAAGCTGTACAACACTGCGATTGTGTGCGCAGCTTGCCAAGTGAGAGAAAACAGTACCTGACCACTCTCCTGCCTTTTCTATTCACATGAACATTCGATTGCAAGCTGTTTTGGACAACTTTCTTTCTCTTCTTGCAAAACACTCGGCAGACCTCCGTGCAGCCTCTAGAACACGATGGGAGATGTTTTCTGTGCTGGCACAGTTTCTCCTTGCCAGACAGAGTGGAAAAGCTTTTTGCTAAGATGTAGACGAGAAGAGAGGCTAAAGACGAAGGTACGGTGCTCTGCAGAGCTAAGCACCGCTCCCTGGCGTCTTTCGGCAGAAGGCGCACACCGCAGAGCACTGTGAGCGGCAGAATCGTCTTTGGGCGAAGAAGCAGCTTCTTTGTCTCCGGGAGCCGGAGAGAGCGACAACTTCGCAAAGGTGATGAAACAAGCTGTACAACACTGCGATTGTGTGCGCAGCTTGCCAAGTGAGAGAAAACAGTACCTGACCACTCTCCTGCCTTTTCTATTCACATGAACATTCGATTGCAAGCTGTTTTGGACAACTTTCTTTCTCTTCTTGCAAAACACTCGGCAGACCTGCGTGCAGCCTCTAGAACACGATGGGAGATGTTTTCTGTGCTGGCACAGTTTCTCCTTGCCAGACAGAGTGGAAAAGCTTTTTGCTAAGATGTAGACGAGAAGAGAGGCTAAAGACGAAGGTACGGTGCTCTGCAGAGCTAAGCACCGCTCCCGGACCTCTTTCGGCAGAAGGCGCACACCGCAGAGCACTGTGAGCGGCAGAATCGTCTTTGCGCGAAGAAGCAGCTTCTTCGTCTCCGGGAGCCGGAGAGAGCGGCAACTTGGCAAAGGTGATGAAACAAGCTGTACAACACTGCGATTGTGTGCGCAGCTTGCCAACTGAGAGAAAACAGTACCTGACCACTCTCCTGCCTTTTCTATTCACATGAACATTCGATTGCAAGCTGTTTTGGACAACTTTCTTTCTCTTCTTGCAAAACACTCGGCAGACCTCCGTGCAGCCTCTAGAACACGATGGGAGATGTTTTCTGTGCTGGCAAAGTTTCTCCTTGCCAGACAGAGTGGAAAAGCTTTTTGCTAAGATGTAGACGAGAAGAGAGGCTAAAGAAGCACGTATGGTGCTTCTCAGAGCTAAGCACAGCTCCCGGGGCTCTTTCGGCAGAAGGCGCACACCGCAGAGCACTGTGAGCGGCAGAATCGTCTTTGCGCGAAGAAGCAGCTTCTTCGTCTCCGGGAGCCGGAGAGAGCGGCAACTTCGCAAAGGTGATGAAACAAGCTGTACAACACTGCGATTGTGTGCCCCGCGTGCCAACTGAGACAAAACAGTACCTGACCACTCTCCTGCCTTTTCTATTCACATGAACATTCGATTGGAAGCTGTTTTGGACAAGTTTCTTTCTCTTCTTTCAAAACACTCGGCAGACCTCCGTGCAGCCTCTAGAACACGATGGGAGATGTTTTTTGTGCTGGCACAGTTTCTCCTTGCCAGACAGAGTGGAAAAGCTTTTTGCTAAGATGTAGACGAGAAGAGAGGCTAAAGACGAAGGTACGGTGCTCTGCAGAGCTAAGCACCGCTCCCGGGCCTCTTTCGGCAGAAGGCGCACACAGCAGAGAACTGTGAGCGGCAGAATCGTCTTTGCGCGAAGAAGCAGCTTCTTCGTCTCCGGGAGCCGGAGAGAGCGGCAACTTCGCAAAGGTGATGAAACAAGCTGTACAACACTGCGATTGTGTGCGCAGCTTTCCAATTGAGAGAAAACAGTACCTGACCACTCTCCTGCATTTTCTATTCACATGAACATTCGATTGGAAGCTGTTTTGGACAACTTTCTTTCTCTTCTTGCAAAACACTCGGCAGACCTCCGTGCAGCCTCTAGAACACGATGGGAGATGTTTTCTGTGCTGGCACAGTTTCTCCTTGCCAGACAGAGTGGAAAAGCTTTTTGCTAAGATGTAGACGAGAAGAGAGGCTAAAGACGAAGGTACGGTGCTCTGCAGAGCTAAGCACCGCTCCCGGACCTCTTTCGGCAGAAGGCGCACACCGCAGAGCACTGTGAGCGGCAGAATCGTCTTTGCGCGAAGAAGCAGCTTCTTCGTCTCCGGGAGCCGGAGAGAGCGGCAACTTCGCAAAGGTGATGAAACAAGCTGTACAACACTGCGATTGTGTGCGCAGCTTGCCAAGTGAGAGAAAACAGTACCTGACCACTCTCCTGCCTTTTCTATTCACATGAACATTCGATTGCAAGCTGTTTTGGACAACTTTCTTTCTCTTCTTGCAAAACACTCGGCAGACCTGCGTGCAGCCTCTAGAACACGATGGGAGATGTTTTCTGTGCTGGCACAGTTTCTCCTTGCCAGACAGAGTGGAAAAGCTTTTTGCTAAGATGTAGACGAGAAGAGAGGCTAAAGACGAAGGTACGGTGCTCTGCAGAGCTAAGCACCGCTCCCGGACCTCTTTCGGCAGAAGGCGCACACCGCAGAGCACTGTGAGCGGCAGAATCGTCTTTGCGCGAAGAAGCAGCTTCTTCGTCTCCGGGAGCCGGAGAGAGCGGCAACTTGGCAAAGGTGATGAAACAAGCTGTACAACACTGCGATTGTGTGCGCAGCTTGCCAACTGAGAGAAAACAGTACCTGACCACTCTCCTGCCTTTTCTATTCACATGAACATTCGATTGCAAGCTGTTTTGGACAACTTTCTTTCTCTTCTTGCAAAACACTCGGCAGACCTCCGTGCAGCCTCTAGAACACGATGGGAGATGTTTTCTGTGCTGGCAAAGTTTCTCCTTGCCAGACAGAGTGGAAAAGCTTTTTGCTAAGATGTAGACGAGAAGAGAGGCTAAAGAAGCACGTATGGTGCTTCTCAGAGCTAAGCACAGCTCCCGGGGCTCTTTCGGCAGAAGGCGCACACCGCAGAGCACTGTGAGCGGCAGAATCGTCTTTGCGCGAAGAAGCAGCTTCTTCGTCTCCGGGAGCCGGAGAGAGCGGCAACTTCGCAAAGGTGATGAAACAAGCTGTACAACACTGCGATTGTGTGCGCAGCGTGCCAACTGAGACAAAACAGTACCTGACCACTCTCCTGCCTTTTCTATTCACATGAACATTCGATTGGAAGCTGTTTTGGACAAGTTTCTTTCTCTTCTTTCAAAACACTCGGCAGACCTCCGTGCAGCCTCTAGAACACGATGGGAGATGTTTTTTGTGCTGGCACAGTTTCTCCTTGCCAGACAGAGTGGAAAAGCTTTTTGCTAAGATGTAGACGAGAAGAGAGGCTAAAGACGAAGGTACGGTGCTCTGCAGAGCTAAGCACCGCTCCCGGGCCTCTTTCGGCAGAAGGCGCACACAGCAGAGAACTGTGAGCGGCAGAATCGTCTTTGCGCGAAGAAGCAGCTTCTTCGTCTCCGGGAGCCGGAGAGAGCGGCAACTTCGCAAAGGTGATGAAACAAGCTGTACAAGACTGCGATTGTGTGCGCAGCTTGCCAACTGAGAGAAAACAGTACCTGACCACTCTCCTGCCTTTTCTATTCACATGAACATTCGATTGCAAGCTGTTTTGGACAACTTTCTTTCTCTTCTTGCAAAACATTCGGCAGACCTCCGTGCAGCCTCTAGAACACGATGGGAGATGTTTTCTGTGCTGGCACAGTTTCTCCTTGCCAGACAGAGTGGAAAAGCTTTTTGCTAAGATGTAGACGAGAAGAGAGGCTAAAGAAGCAGGTACGGTGCTTCTCAGAGCTAAGCACAGCTCCCTGGGCTCTTTCGGCAGAAGGCGCACACCGCAGAGCACTGTGAGCGGCAGAATCGTCTTTGCGCGAAGAAGCAGCTTCTTCGTCTCCGGGAGCCGGAGAGAGCGGCAACTTCGCAAAGGTGATGAAACAAGCTGTACAACACTGCGATTGTGTGCGCAGCTTTCCAATTGAGAGAAAACAGTACCTGACCACTCTCCTGCATTTTCTATTCACATGAACATTCGATTGCAAGCTGTTTTGGACAACTTTCTTTCTCTTCTTGCAAAACACTCGGCAGACCTCCGTGCAGCCTCTAGAACACGATGGGAGATGTTTTCTGTGCTGGCACAGTTTCTCCTTGCCAGACAGAGTGGAAAAGCTTTTTGCTAAGATGTAGACGAGAAGAGAGGCTAAAGACGAAGGTACGGTGCTCTGCAGAGCTAAGCACCGCTCCCGAGCGTCTTTCGGCAGAAGGCGCACACCGCAGAGCACTGTGAGCGGCAGAATCGTCTTTGCGCGAAGAAGCAGCTTCTTCGTCTCCGGGAGCCGGAGAGAGCGACAACTTCGCAAAGGTGATGAAACAAGCTGTACAACACTGCGATTGTGTGCGCAGCTTGCCAACTGAGAGAAAACAGTACCTGACCACTCTCCTGCCTTTTGTAATCACATGAACATTCGATTGCAAGCTGTTTTGGACAACTTTCTTTCTCTTCTTGCAAAACACTCGGCAGACCTCCGTGCAGCCTCTAGAACACGATGGGAGATGTTTTCTGTGCTGGCACAGTTTCTCCTTGCCAGACAGAGTGGAAAAGCTTTTTGCTAAGATGTAGACGAGAAGAGAGGCTAAAGAAGCACGTATGGTGCTTCTCAGAGCTAAGCACAGCTCCCGGACCTCTTTCGGCAGCAGGCGCACACCGCAGAGCACTGTGAGCGGCAGAATCGTCTTTGCGCGAAGAAGCAGCTTCTTCGTCTCCGGGAGCCGGAGAGAGCGGCAACTTGGCAAAGGTGATGAAACAAACTGTACAACACGGCGATTGTGTGCGCAGCTTGCCAACTGAGAGAAAACAGTACCTGACCACTCTCCTGCCTTTTCTATTCACATGAACATTCGATTGCAAGCTGTTTTGGACAACTTTCTTTCTCTTCTTTCAAAACACTTGGCAGACCTCCGTGCAGCCTCTAGAACATGATGGGAGATGTTTTTTGTGCTGGCACAGTTTCTCCTTGCCAGACAGAGTGGAAAAGCTTTTTGCTAAGATGTAGACGAGAAGAGAGGCTAAAGACGAAGGTACGGTGCTCTGCAGAGCTAAGCACCGCTCCCGGGCCTCTTTCGGCAGAAGGCGCACACAGCAGAGCACTGTGAGCGGCAGAATCGTCTTTGCGCGAAGAAGCAGCTTCTTCGTCTCCGGGAGCCGGAGAGAGCGGCAACTTCGCAAAGGTGATGAAACAAGCTGTACAACACTGCGATTGTGTGCGCAGCTTGCCAACTGAGAGAAAACAGTACCTGACCACTCTCCTGCCTTTTCTATTCACATGAACATTCGATTGCAAGCTGTTTTGGACAACTTTCTTTCTCTTCTTGCAAAACACTCGGCAGACCTGCGTGCAGCCTCTAGAACACGATGGGAGATGTTTTCTGTGCTGGCAAAGTTTCTCCTTGCCAGACAGAGTGGAAAAGCTTTTTGCTAAGATGTAGACGAGAAGAGAGATTAAAGACGAAGGTACGGTGCTCTGCAGAGCTAAGCACCGCTCCCGGACGTCTTTCAGCAGAAGGCGCACACCGCAGAGCACTGTGAGCGGCAGAATCGTCTTTGCGCGAAGAAGCAGCTTCTTTGTCTCCGGGAGCCGGAGAGAGCGGCAACTTGGCAAAGGTGATGAAACAAGCTGTACAACACTGCGATTGTGTGCGCAGCTTGCCAACTGAGAGAAAACAGTACCTGACCACTCTCCTGCCTTTTCTATTCACATGAACATTCGATTGCAAGCTGTTTTGGACAACTTTCTTTCTCTTCTTGCAAAACACTCGGCAGACCTCCGTGCAGCCTCTAGAACACGATGGGAGATGTTTTCTGTGCTGGCACAGTTTCTCCTTGCCAGACAGAGTGGAAAAGCTTTTTGCTAAGATGTAGACGAGAAGAGAGGCTAAAGACGAAGGTACGGTGCTCTGCAGAGCTAAGCACCGCTCCCGGGCGTCTTTCGGCAGGAGGCGCACACCGCAGAGCACTGTGAGCGGCAGAATCGTCTTTGCGCGAAGAAGCAGCTTCTTCGTCTCCGGGAGCCGGAGAGAGCGGCAACTTGGCAAAGGTGATGAAACAAGCTGTACAACACTGCGATTGTGTGCGCAGCTTGCCAACTGAGAGAAAACAGTACCTGACCACTCTCCTGCCTTTTCTATTCACATGAACATTCGATTGCAAGCTGTTTTGGACAACTTTCTTTCTCTTCTTGCAAAACACTCGGCAGACCTCCGTGCAGCCTCTAGAACACGATGGGAGATGTTTTCTGTGCTGGCACAGTTTCTCCTTGCCAGACAGAGTGGAAAAGCTTTTTGCTAAGATGTAGACGAGAAGAGAGGCTAAAGAAGCAGGTATGGTGCTTCTCAGAGCTAAGCACCGCTCCCGGGGCTCTTTCGGCAGAAGGCGCACACCGCAGAGCACTGTGAGCGGCAGAATCGTCTTTGCGCGAAGAAGCAGCTTCTTCGTCTCCGGGAGCCGGAGAGAGCGGCAACTTGGCAAAGGTGATGAAACAAGCTGTACAACACTGCGATTGTGTGCGCAGCTTGCCAAGTGAGAGAAAACAGTACCTGACCACTCTCCTGCCTTTTCTATTCACATGAACATTCGATTGCAAGCTGTTTTGGACAACTTTCTTTCTCTTCTTGCAAAACACTCGGCAGACCTGCGTGCAGCCTCTAGAACACGATGGGAGATGTTTTCTGTGCTGGCACAGTTTCTCCTTGCCAGACAGAGTGGAAAAGCTTTTTGCTAAGATGTAGACGAGAAGAGAGGCTAAAGACGAAGGTACGGTGCTCTGCAGAGCTAAGCACCGCTCCCGGACCTCTTTCGGCAGAAGGCGCACACCGCAGAGCACTGTGAGCGGCAGAATCGTCTTTGCGCGAAGAAGCAGCTTCTTCGTCTCCGGGAGCCGGAGAGAGCGGCAACTTGGCAAAGGTGATGAAACAAGCTGTACAACACTGCGATTGTGTGCGCAGCTTGCCAACTGAGAGAAAACAGTACCTGACCACTCTCCTGCCTTTTCTATTCACATGAACATTCGATTGCAAGCTGTTTTGGACAACTTTCTTTCTCTTCTTGCAAAACACTCGGCAGACCTCCGTGCAGCCTCTAGAACACGATGGGAGATGTTTTCTGTGCTGGCACAGTTTCTCCTTGCCAGACAGAGTGGAAAAGCTTTTTGCTAAGATGTAGACGAGAAGAGAGGCTAAAGAAGCACGTATGGTGCTTCTCAGAGCTAAGCACAGCTCCCGGGGCACTTTCGGCAGAAGGCGCACACCGCAGAGCACTGTGAGCGGCAGAATCGTCTTTGCGCGAAGAAGCAGCTTCTTCGTCTCCGGGAGCCGGAGAGAGCGGCAACTTCGCAAAGGTGATGAAACAAGCTGTACAACACTGCGATTGTGTGCGCAGCTTGCCAACTGAGAGAAAACAGTACCTGACCACTCTCCTGCCTTTTCTATTCACATGAACATTCGATTGGAAGCTGTTTTGGACAAGTTTCTTTCTCTTCTTTCAAAACACTCGGCAGACCTCCGTGCAGCCTCTAGAACACGATGGGAGATGTTTTTTGTGCTGGCACAGTTTCTCCTTGCCAGACAGAGTGGAAAAGCTTTTTGCTAAGATGTAGACGAGAAGAGAGGCTAAAGACGAAGGTACGGTGCTCTGCAGAGCTAAGCACCGCTCCCGGGCCTCTTTCGGCAGAAGGCGCACACCGCAGAGAACTGTGAGCGGCAGAATCGTCTTTGCGCGAAGAAGCAGCTTCTTCGTCTCCGGGAGCCGGAGAGAGCGGCAACTTCGCAAAGGTGATGAAACAAGCTGTACAAGACTGCGATTGTGTGCGCAGCTTGCCAACTGAGAGAAAACAGTACCTGACCACTCTCCTGCCTTTTCTATTCACATGAACATTCGATTGCAAGCTGTTTTGGACAACTTTCTTTCTCTTCTTGCAAAACACACGGCAGACCTCCGTGCAGCCTCTAGAACACGATGGGAGATGTTTTCTGTGCTGGCACAGTTTCTCCTTGCCAGACAGAGTGGAAAAGCTTTTTGCTAAGATGTAGACGAGAAGAGAGGCTAAAGAAGCACGTATGGTGCTTCTCAGAGCTAAGCACAGCTCCCGGGGCTCTTTCGGCAGAAGGCGCACACCGCAGAGCACTGTGAGCGGCAGAATCGTCTTTGCGCGAAGAAGCAGCTTCTTCGTCTCCGGGAGCCGGAGAGAGCGGCAACTTCGCAAAGGTGATGAAACAAGCTGTACAACACTGCGATTGTGTGCGCAGCTTTCCAATTGAGAGAAAACAGTACCTGACCACTCTCCTGCATTTTCTATTCACATGAACATTCGATTGCAAGCTGTTTTGGACAACTTTCTTTCTCTTCTTGCAAAACACTCGGCAGACCTCCGTGCAGCCTCTAGAACACGATGGGAGATGTTTTCTGTGCTGGCACAGTTTCTCCTTGCCAGACAGAGTGGAAAAGCTTTTTGCTAAGATGTAGACGAGAAGAGAGGCTAAAGACGAAGGTACGGTGCTCTGCAGAGCTAAGCACCGCTCCCGGACCTCTTTCGGCAGAAGGCGCACACCGCAGAGCACTGTGAGCGGCAGAATCGTCTTTGCGCGAAGAAGCAGCTTCTTCGTCTCCGGGAGCCGGAGAGAGCGGCAACTTCGCAAAGGTGATGAAACAAGCTGTACAACACTGCGATTGTGTGCGCAGCTTGCCAACTGAGAGAAAACAGTACCTGACCACTCTCCTGCCTTTTCTATTCACATGAACATTCGATTGCAAGCTGTTTTGGAGAACTTTCTTTCTCTTCTTGCAAAACACTCGGCAGACCTCCGTGCAGCCTCTAGAACACGATGGGAGATGTTTTCTGTGCTGGCAAAGTTTCTCCTTGCCAGACAGAGTGGAAAAGCTTTTTGCTAAGATGTAGACGAGAAGAGAGGCTAAAGACGAAGGTACGGTGCTTCTCAGAGCTAAGCACAGCTCCCGGACCTCTTTCGGCAGAAGGCGCACACCGCAGAGCACTGTGAGCAGCAGAATCGTCTTTGCGCGAAGAAGCAGCTTCTTCGTCTCCGGGAGCCGGAGAGAGCGGCAACTTCGCAAAGGTGATGAAACAAGCTGTACAACACTGCGATTGTGTGCGCAGCTTGCCAACTGAGAGAAAACAGTACCTGACCACTCTCCTGCCTTTTCTATTCACATGAACATTCGATTGCAAGCTGTTTTGGACAACTTTCTTTCTCTTCTTGCAAAACACTCGGCAGACCTCCGTGCAGCCTCTAGAACACGATGGGAGATGTTTTCTGTGCTGGCACAGTTTCTCCTTGCCAGACAGAGTGGAAAAGCTTTTTGCTAAGATGTAGACGAGAAGAGAGGCTAAAGACGAAGGTACGGTGCTCTGCAGAGCTAAGCACCGCTCCCGGACCTCTTTCGGCAGAAGGCGCACACCGCAGAGCACTGTGAGCGGCAGAATCGTCTTTGCGCGAAGAAGCAGCTTCTTCGTCTCCGGGAGCCGGAGAGAGCGGCAACTTGGCAAAGGTGATGAAACAAGCTGTACAACACTGCGATTGTGTGCGCAGCTTGCCAACTGAGAGAAAACAGTACCTGACCACTCTCCTGCCTTTTCTATTCACATGAACATTCGATTGCAAGCTGTTTTGGACAACTTTCTTTCTCTTCTTGCAAAACACTCGGCAGACCTCCGTGCAGCCTCTAGAACACGATGGGAGATGTTTTCTGTGCTGGCAAAGTTTCTCCTTGCCAGACAGAGTGGAAAAGCTTTTTGCTAAGATGTAGACGAGAAGAGAGGCTAAAGAAGCACGTATGGTGCTTCTCAGAGCTAAGCACAGCTCCCGGGGCTCTTTCGGCAGAAGGCGCACACCGCAGAGCACTGTGAGCGGCAGAATCGTCTTTGCGCGAAGAAGCAGCTTCTTCGTCTCCGGGAGCCGGAGAGAGCGGCAACTTCGCAAAGGTGATGAAACAAGCTGTACAACACTGCGATTGTGTGCGCAGCGTGCCAACTGAGACAAAACAGTACCTGACCACTCTCCTGCCTTTTCTATTCACATGAACATTCGATTGGAAGCTGTTTTGGACAAGTTTCTTTCTCTTCTTTCAAAACACTCGGCAGACCTCCGTGCAGCCTCTAGAACACGATGGGAGATGTTTTTTGTGCTGGCACAGTTTCTCCTTGCCAGACAGAGTGGAAAAGCTTTTTGCTAAGATGTAGACGAGAAGAGAGGCTAAAGACGAAGGTACGGTGCTCTGCAGAGCTAAGCACCGCTCCCGGGCCTCTTTCGGCAGAAGGCGCACACAGCAGAGAACTGTGAGCGGCAGAATCGTCTTTGCGCGAAGAAGCAGCTTCTTCGTCTCCGGGAGCCGGAGAGAGCGGCAACTTCGCAAAGGTGATGAAACAAGCTGTACAAGACTGCGATTGTGTGCGCAGCTTGCCAACTGAGAGAAAACAGTACCTGACCACTCTCCTGCCTTTTCTATTCACATGAACATTCGATTGCAAGCTGTTTTGGACAACTTTCTTTCTCTTCTTGCAAAACACACGGCAGACCTCCGTGCAGCCTCTAGAACACGATGGGAGATGTTTTCTGTGCTGGCACAGTTTCTCCTTGCCAGACAGAGTGGAAAAGCTTTTTGCTAAGATGTAGACGAGAAGAGAGGCTAAAGACGAAGGTACGGTGCTCTGCAGAGCTAAGCACCGCTCCCGAGCGTCTTTCGGCAGAAGGCGCACACCGCAGAGCACTGTGAGCGGCAGAATCGTCTTTGCGCGAAGAAGCAGCTTCTTCGTCTCCGGGAGCCGGAGAGACCGACAACTTCGCAAAGGTGATGAAACAAGCTGTACAACACTGCGATTGTGTGCGCAGCTTGCCAACTGAGAGAAAACAGTACCTGACCACTCTCCTGCCTTTTGTAATCACATGAACATTGGATTGCAAGCTGTTTTGGACAACTTTCTTTCTCTTCTTGCAAAACACTCGGCAGACCTCCGTGCAGCCTCTAGAACACGATGGGAGATGTTTTCTGTGCTGGCACAGTTTCTCCTTGCCAGACAGAGTGGAAAAGCTTTTTGCTAAGATGTAGACGAGAAGAGAGGCTAAAGACGAAGGTACGGTGCTCTGCAGAGCTAAGCACCGCTCCCGGACCTCTTTCGGCAGAAGGCGCACACCGCAGAGCACTGTGAGCGGCAGAATCGTCTTTGCGCGAAGAAGCAGCTTCTTCGTCTCCGGGAGCCGGAGAGAGCGGCAACTTGGCAAAGGTGATGAAACAAGCTGTACAACACTGCGATTGTGTGCGCATCTTGCCAACTGAGAGCAAACAGTACCTGACCACTCTCCTGCCTTTTCTATTCACATGAACATTCGATTGCAAGCTGTTTTGGACAACTTTCTTTCTCTTCTTGCAAAACACTCGGCAGACCTCCGTGCAGCCTCTAGAACACGATGGGAGATGTTTTCTGTGCTGGCACAGTTTCTCCTTGCCAGAAAGAGTGGAAAAGCTTTTTGCTAAGATGTAGACGAGAAGAGAGGCTAAAGAAGCACGTATGGTGCTTCTCAGAGCTAAGCACAGCTCCCGGACCTCTTTCGGCAGAAGGCGCACACCGCAGAGCACTGTGAGCAGCAGAATCGTCTTTGCGCGAAGAAGCAGCTTCTTCGTCTCCGGGAGCCGGAGAGAGCGGCAACTTCGCAAAGGTGATGAAACAAGCTGTACAACACTGCGATTGTGTGCGCAGCTTGCCAACTGAGAGAAAACAGTACCTGACCACTCTCCTGCCTTTTCTATTCACATGAACATTCGATTGCAAGCTGTTTTGGACAACTTTCTTTCTCTTCTTGCAAAACACTCGGCAGACCTCCGTGCAGCGTCTAGAACACGATGGGAGATGTTTTCTGTGCTGGCACAGTTTCTCCTTGCCAGACAGAGTGGAAAAGCTTTTTGCTAAGATGTAGACGAGACGAGAGGCTAAAGACGAAGGTACGGTGCTCTGCAGAGCTAAGCACCGCTCCCGGAGCTCTTTCGGCAGAAGGCGCACACCGCAGAGCACTGTGAGCGGCAGAATCGTCTTTGCGCGAAGAAGCAGCTTCTTCGTCTCCGGGAGCCGGAGAGAGCGGCAACTTCGCAAAGGTGATGAAACAAGCTGTACAACACTGCGATTGTGTGCGCAGCTTGCCAACTGAGAGAAAACAGTACCTGACCACTCTCCTGCCTTTTCTATTCACATGAACATTCGATTGCAAGCTGTTTTGGACAACTTTCTTTCTCTTCTTGCAAAACACTCGGCAGACCTCCGTGCAGCCTCTAGAACACGATGGGAGATGTTTTCTGTGCTGGCACAGTTTCTCCTTGCCAGACAGAGTGGAAAAGCTTTTTGCTAAGATGTAGACGAGAAGAGAGGCTAAAGACGAAGGTACGGTGCTCTGCAGAGCTAAGCACCGCTCCCGGACGTCTTTCAGCAGAAGGCGCACACCGCAGAGCACTGTGAGCGGCAGAATCGTCTTTGCGCGAAGAAGCAGCTTCTTCGTCTCCGGGAGCCGGAGAGAGCGGCAACTTCGCAAAGGTGATGAAACAAGCTGTACAACACTGCGATTGTGTGCGCAGCTTGCCAAGTGAGAGAAAACAGTACCTGACCACTCTCCTGCCTTTTCTATTCACATGAACATTCGATTGCAAGCTGTTTTGGACAACTTTCTTTCTCTTCTTGCAAAACACTCGGCAGACCTGCGTGCAGCCTCTAGAACACGATGGGAGATGTTTTCTGTGCTGGCACAGTTTCTCCTTGCCAGAAAGAGTGGAAAAGCTTTTTGCTAAGATGTAGACGAGAAGAGAGGCTAAAGAAGCACGTATGGTGGTTCTCAGAGCTAAGCACAGCTCCCGGGGCTCTTTCTGCAGAAGGCGCACACCGCAGAGCACTGTGAGCGGCAGAATCGTCTTTGCGCGAAGAAGCAGCTTCTTCGTCTCCGGGAGCCGGAGAGAGCGGCAACTTCGCAAAGGTGATGAAACAAGCTGTACAACACTGCGATTGTGTGCGCAGCTTGCCAACTGAGAGAAAACAGTACCTGACCACTCTCCTGCCTTTTCTATTCACATGAACATTCGATTGCAAGCTGTTTTGGACAACTTTCTTTCTCTTCTTGCAAAACACTCGGCAGACCTCCGTGCAGCCTCTAGAACACGATGGGAGATGTTTTCTGTGCTGGCACAGTTTCTCCTTGCCAGACAGAGTGGAAAAGCTTTTTGCTAAGATGTAGACGAGAATAGAGGCTAAAGAAGCACGTATGGTGCTTCTCAGAGCTAAGCACAGCTCCCGGGGCTCTTTCGGCAGAAGGCGCACACCGCAGAGCACTGTGAGCGGCAGAATCGTCTTTGCGCGAAGAAGCAGCTTCTTCGTCTCCGGGAGCCGGAGAGAGCGGCAACTTCGCAAAGGTGATGAAACAAGCTGTACAACACTGCGATTGTGTGCGCAGCGTGCCAACTGAGAGAAAACAGTACCTGACCACTCTCCTGCCTTTTCTATTCACATGAACATTCGATTGGAAGCTGTTTTGGACAACTTTCTTTCTCTTCTTGCAAAACACTCGGCAGACCTCCGTGCAGCCTCTAGAACACGATGGGAGATGTTTTCTGTGCTGGCACAGTTTCTCCTTGCCAGACAGAGTGGAAAAGCTTTTTGCTAAGATGTAGACGAGAAGAGAGGCTAAAGACGAAGGTACGGTGCTCTGCAGAGCTAAGCACCGCTCCCGTGCTTCTTTCGGCAGGAGGCGCACACCGCAGAGCACTGTGAGCGGCAGAATCGTCTTTGCGCGGAGAAGCAGATTCTTCGTCTCCGGGAGCCGGAGAGAGCGGCAACTTGGCAAAGGTGATGAAACAAGCTGTACAACACTGCGATTGTGTGCGCAGCTTGCCAACTGAGAGAAAACAGTACCTGACCACTCTCCTGCCTTTTCTATTCTCATGAACATTCGATTGCAAGCTGTTTTGGACAACTTTCTTTCTCTTCTTGCAAAACACTCGGCAGACCTCCGTGCAGCCTCTAGAACACGATGGGAGATGTTTTCTGTGCTGGCACAGTTTCTCCTTGCCAGACAGAGTGGAAAAGCTTTTTGCTAAGATGTAGACAAGAAGAGAGGCTAAAGAAGCAGGTATGGTGCTTCTCAGAGCTAAGCACCGCTCCCGGACCTCTTTCGGCAGAAGGCGCACACCGCAGAGCACTGTGAGCGGCAGAATCGTCTTTGCGCGAAGAAGCAGCTTCTTCGTCTCCGGGAGCCGGAGAGAGCGGCAACTTGGCAAAGGTGATGAAACAAGCTGTACAACACTGCGATTGTGTGCGCAGCTTGCCAAGTGAGAGAAAACAGTACCTGACCACTCTCCTGCCTTTTCTATTCACATGAACATTCGATTGCAAGCTGTTTTGGACAACTTTCTTTCTCTTCTTGCAAAACACTCGGCAGACCTCCGTGCAGCTTCTAGAACACGATGGGAGATGTTTTCTGTGCTGGCACAGTTTCTCCTTGCCAGACAGAGTGGAAAAGCTTTTTGCTAAGATGTAGACGAGAAGAGAGGCTAAAGACGAAGGTACGGTGCTCTGCAGAGCTAAGCACCGCTCCCTGGCGTCTTTCGGCAGAAGGCGCACACCGCAGAGCACTGTGAGCGGCAGAATCGTCTTTGCGCGAAGAAGCAGCTTCTTCGTCTCCGGGAGCCGGAGAGAGCGGCAACTTCGCAAAGGTGAAGAAACAAGCTGTACAACACTGCGATTGTGTGCGCAGCTTGCCAACTGAGAGAAAACAGTACCTGACCACTCTCCTGCCTTTTCTATTCACATGAACATTCGATTGGAAGCTGTTTTGGACAACTTTCTTTCTCTTCTTGCAAAACACTCGGCAGGCCTGCGTGCAGCCTCTAGAACACGATGGGAGATGTTTTCTGTGCTGGCACAGTTTCTCCTTGCCAGACAGAGTGGAAAAGCTTTTTGCTAAGATGTAGACGAGAAGAGAGGCTAAAGAAGCAGGTACGGTGCTTCTCAGAGCTAAGCACAGCTCCCGGGGCTCTTTCGGCAGAAGGCGCACACCGCAGAGCACTGTGAGCGGCAGAATCGTCTTTGCGCGAAGAAGCAGCTTCTTCGTCTCCGGGAGCCGGAGAGAGCGGCAACTTCGCAAAGGTGATGAAACAAGCTGTACAAGACTGCGATTGTGTGCGCAGCTTGCCAACTGAGAGAAAACAGTACCTGACCACTCTCCTGCCTTTTTCTATTCACATGAACATTCGATTGCAAGCTGTTTTGGACAACTTTCTTTCTCTTCTTGCAAAACACTCGGCAGACCTCCGTGCAGCCTCTAGAACACGATGGGAGATGTTTTCTGTGCTGGCACAGTTTCTCCTTGCCAGACAGAGTGGAAAAGCTTTTTGCTAAGATGTAGACGAGAAGAGAGGCTAAAGACGAAGGTACGGTGCTCTGCAGAGCTAAGCACGGCTCCCGGGGTTCTTTCGGCAGAAGGCGCACACCGCAGAGCACTGTGAGCGGCAGAATCGTCTTTGCGCGAAGAAGCAGCTTCTTCGTCTCCGGGAGCCGGAGAGAGCGGCAACTTCGCAAAGGTGATGAAACAAGCTGTACAACACTGCGATTGTGTGCGCAGCTTGCCAAGTGAGAGAAAACAGTACCTGACCACTCTCCTGCATTTTCTATTCACATGAACATTCGATTGGAAGCTGTTTTGGACAACTTTCTTTCACTTCTTGCAAAACACTTGGCAAACCTCCGTGCAGCCTCTAGAACACGATGGGAGATGTTTTCTGTGCTGGCACAGTTTCTCCTTGCCAGACAGAGTGGAAAAGCTTTTTGCTAAGATGTAGACGAGAAGAGAGGCTAAAGACGAAGGTACGGTGCTCTGCAGAGCTAAGCACCGCTCCCGGGCGTCTTTCGGCAGAAGGCGCACACCGCAGAGCACTGTGAGCGGCAGAATCGTCTTTGGGCGAAGAAGCAGCTTCTTCGTCTCCGGGAGCCGGAGAGAGCGACAACTTCGCAAAGGTGATGAAACAAGCTGTACAACACTGCGATTGTGTGCGCAGCTTGCATAGTGAGAGAAAACAGTACCTGACCACTCTCCTGCCTTTTCTATTCACATGAACATTCGATTGCAAGCTGTTTTGGACAACTTTCTTTCTCTTCTTGCAAAACACTCGGCAGACCTCCGTGCAGCCTCTAGAACACGATGGGAGATGTTTTCTGTGCTGGCACAGTTTCTCCTTGCCAGACAGAGTGGAAAAGCTTTTTGCTAACATGTAGACGAGAAGAGAGGCTAAAGACGAAGGTACGGTGCTCTGCAGAGCTAAGCACCGCTCCCGGACCTCTTTCGGCAGAAGGCGCACACCGCAGAGCACTGTGAGCGGCAGAATCGTCTTTGCGCGAAGAAGCAGCTTCTTCGTCTCCGGGAGCCGGAGAGAGCGGCAACTTCGCAAAGGTGATGAAACAAGCTGTACAACACTGCGATTGTGTGCGCAGCTTGCCAACTGAGAGAAAACAGTACCTGACCACTCTCCTGCCTTTTCTATTCACATGAACATTCGATTGCAAGCTGTTTTGGACAACTTTCTTTCTCTTCTTGCAAAACACTCGGCAGACCTCCGTGCAGCCTCTAGAACACGATGGGAGATGTTTTCTGTGCTGGCACAGTTTCTCCTTGCCAGACAGAGTGGAAAAGCTTTTTGCTAAGATGTAGACGAGAAGAGAGGCTAAAGAAGCACGTATGGTGCTTCTCAGAGCTAAGCACAGCTCCCGGGGCTCTTTCGGCAGAAGGCGCACACCGCAGAGCACTGTGAGCGGCAGAATCGTCTTTGCGCGAAGAAGCAGCTTCTTCGTCTCCGGGAGCCGGAGAGAGCGGCAACTTCGCAAAGGTGATGAAACAAGCTGTACAACACTGCGATTGTGTGCGCAGCGTGCCAACTGAGACAAAACAGTACCTGACCACTCTCCTGCCTTTTCTATTCACATGAACATTCGATTGCAAGCTGTTTTGGACAACTTTCTTTCTCTTCTTGCAAAACACTCGGCAGACCTCCGTGCAGCCTCTAGAAGACGATGGGAGATGTTTTCAGTGCTGGCACAGTTTCTCCTTGCCAGACAGAGTGGAAAAGCTTTTTGCTAAGATGTAGACGAGAAGAGAGGCTAAAGAAGCAGGTACGGTGCTTCTCAGAGCTAAGCACAGCTCCCGGGGCTCTTTCGGCAGAAGGCGCACACCGCAGAGCACTGTGAGCGGCAGAATCGTCTTTGCGCGAAGAAGCAGCTTCTTCGTCTCCGGGAGCCGGAGAGAGCGGCAACTTCGCAAAGGTGATGAAACAAGCTGTACAACACTGCGATTGTGTGCGCATCTTGCCAACTGAGAGAAAACAGTACCTGACCACTCTCCTGCCTTTTCTATTCACATGAACATTCGATTGCAAGCTGTTTTGGACAACTTTCTTTCTCTTCTTGCAAAACACTCGGCAGACCTCCGTGCAGCCTCTAGAACACGATGGGAGATGTTTTCTGTGCTGGCACAGTTTCTCCTTGCCAGACAGAGTGGAAAAGCTTTTTGCTAAGATGTAGACGAGAAGAGAGGCTAAAGACGAAGGTACGGTGCTCTGCAGAGCTAAGCACCGCTCCCCGACCTCTTTCGGCAGAAGGCGCACACCGCAGAGCACTGTGAGCGGCAGAATCGTCTTTGCGCGAAGAAGCAGCTTCTTCGTCTCCGGGAGCCGGAGAGAGCGGCAACTTGGCAAAGGTGATGAAACAAGCTGTACAACACTGCGATTGTGTGCGCATCTTGCCAACTGAGAGAAAACAGTACCTGACCACTCTCCTGCCTTTTCTATTCACATGAACATTCGATTGCAAGCTGTTTTGGACAACTTTCTTTCTCTTCTTGCAAAACACTCGGCAGACCTCCGTGCAGCCTCTAGAACACGATGGGAGATGTTTTCTGTGCTGGCACAGTTTCTCCTTGCCAGACAGAGTGGAAAAGCTTTTTGCTAAGATGTAGACGAGAAGAGAGGCTAAAGACGAAGGTACGGTGCTCTGCAGAGCTAAGCACCGCTCCCGGACCTCTTTCGGCAGAAGGCGCACACAGCAGAGCACTGTGAGCGGCAGAATCGTCTTTGCGCGAAGAAGCAGCTTCTTCGTCTCCGGGAGCCGGAGAGAGCGGCAACTTCGCAAAGGTGATGAAACAAGCTGTACAACACTGCGATTGTGTGCGCATCTTGCCAACTGAGAGAAAACAGTACCTGACCACTCTCCTGCCTTTTCTATTCACATGAACATTGGATTGCAAGCTGTTTTGGACAACTTTCTTTCTCTTCTTGCAAAACACTTGGCAGACCTCCGTGCAGCCTCTAGAAGACGATGGGAGATGTTTTCTGTGCTGGCACAGTTTCTCCTTGCCAGACAGAGTGGAAAAGCTTTTTGCTAAGATGTAGACGAGAAGAGAGGCTAAAGACGAAGGTACGGTGCTCTGCAGAGCTAAGCACCGCTCCCGGGCGTCTTTCGGCAGAAGGCGCACACCGCAGAGCACTGTGAGCGGCAGAATCGTCTTTGCGCGAAGAAGCAGCTTCTTCGTCTCCGGGAGCCGGAGAGAGCGGCAACTTCGCAAAGGTGATGAAACAAGCTGTACAACACTGCGATTGTGTGCGCAGCTTGCCAACTGAGAGAAAACAGTACCTGACCACTCTCCTGCCTTTTCTATTCACATGAACATTTGATTGCAAGCTGTTTTGGACAACTTTCTTTCTCTTCTTGCAAAACACACGGCAGACCTCCGTGCAGCCTCTAGAAGACGATGGGAGATGTTTTCTGTGCTGGCACAGTTTCTCCTTGCCAGACAGAGTGGAAAAGCTTTTTGCTAAGATGTAGACGAGAAGAGAGGCTAAAGACGAAGGTACGGTGCTCTGCAGAGTTAAGCACCGCTCCCGGGCGTCTTTCGGCAGAAGGCGCACACCGCAGAGCAGAGTGAGCGGCGGAATCGTCTTTGCGCGAAGAAGCAGCTTCTTCGTCTCCGGGAGCCGGAGAGAGCGGCAACTTCGCAAAGGTGATGAAACAAGCTGTACAACACTGCGATTGTGTGCGCAGCTTGCCAACTGAGAGCAAACTGTACCTGACCACTCTCCTGCCTTTTCTATTCACATGAACATTCGATTGCAAGCTGTTTTGCACAACTTTCTTTCTCTTCGTGCAAAACACTCTGCAGACCTCCGTGCAGCCTCTAGAACACGATGGGAGATGTTTTCTGTGCTGGCACAGTTTCTCCCTGCCAGAAAGAGTGGAAAAGCTTTTTGCTAAGATGTAGACGAGAAGAGAGGCTAAAGACGAAAGTACGGTGCTCTGCAGAGCTAAGCACCGCTCCCGGACCTCTTTCGGCAGAAGGCGCACACCGCAGAGCACTATAAGCGGCAGAATCGTCTTTGCGCGAAGAAGCAGCTTCTTCGTCTCCGGGAGCCGGAGAGAGCGGCAACTTCGCAAAGGTGATGAAACAAGCTGTACAACACTGCGATTGTGTGCGCATCTTGCCAACTGAGAGAAAACAGTACCTGACCACTCTCCTGCCTTTTCTATTCACATGAACATTCGATTGCAAGCTGTTTTGGACAACTTTCTTTCACTTCTTGCAAAACACTTGGCAAACCTCCGTGCAGCCTCTAGAACACGATGGGAGATGTTTTCTGTGCTGGCACAGTTTCTCCTTGCCAGACAGAGTGGAAAAGCTTTTTGCTAAGATGTAGACGAGAAGAGAGGCTAAAGACGAAGGTACGGTGCTCTGCAGAGCTAAGCACCGCTCCCGGACCTCTTTCGGCAGAAGGCGCACACCGCAGAGCACTGTGAGCGGCAGAATCGTCTTTGCGCGAAGAAGCAGCTTCTTCGTCTCCGGGAGCCGGAGAGAGCGGCAACTTCGCAAAGGTGATGAAACAAGCTGTACAACACGGCGATTGTGTGCGCAGCTTGCCAACTGAGAGAAAACAGTACCTGACCACTCTCCTGCCTTTTCTATTCACATGAACATTCGATTGCAAGCTGTTTTGGACAACTTTCTTTCTCTTCTTGCAAAACACTCGGCAGACCTCCGTGCAGCCTCTAGAACACGATGGGAGATGTTTTCTGTGCTGGCACAGTTTCTCCTTGCCAGACAGAGTGGAAAAGCTTTTTGCTAAGATGTAGACGAGAAGAGAGGCTAAAGAAGCACGTATGGTGCTTCTCGGAGCTAAGCACAGCTCCCGGGGCTCTTTCGGCAGAAGGCGCACACCGCAGAGCACTGTGAGCGGCAGAATCGTCTTTGCGCGAAGAAGCAGCTTCTTCGTCTCCGGGAGCCGGAGAGAGCGGCAACTTCGCAAAGGTGATGAAACAAGCTGTACAACACGGCGATTGTGTGCGCAGCGTGCCAACTGAGACAAAACAGTACCTGACCACTCTCCTGCCTTTTCTATTCACATGAACATTCGATTGCAAGCTGTTTTGGACAACTTTCTTTCTCTTCTTGCAAAACACTCGGCAGACCTCCGTGCAGCCTCTAGAACACGATGGGAGATGTTTTCTGTGCTGGCACAGTTTCTCCTTGCCAGACAGAGTGGAAAAGCTTTTTGCTAAGATGTAGACGAGAAGAGAGGCTGAAGAAGCACGTATGGTGCTTCTCAGAGCTAAGCACAGCTCCCGAGCTCTTTCGGCAGAAGGCGCACACCGCAGAGCACTGTGAGCGGCAGAATCGTCTTTGCGCGAAGAAGCAGCTTCTTCGTCTCCGGGAGCCGGAGAGAGCGGCAACTTGGCAAAGGTGATGAAACAAGCTGTACAACACTGCGATTGTGTGCGCAGCGTGCCAACTGAGACAAAACAGTACCTGACCACTCTCCTGCCTTTTCTATTCACATGAACATTCGATTGCAAGCTGTTTTGGACAACTTTCTTTCTCTTCTTGCAAAACACTCGGCAGACCTCCGTGCAGCCTCTAGAACACGATGGGAGATGTTTTCTGTGCTGGCACAGTTTCTCCTTGCCAGACAGAGTGGAAAAGCTTTTTGCTAAGATGTAGACGAGAAGAGAGGCTAAAGACGAAGGTACGGTGCTCTGCAGAGCTAAGCACCGCTCCCGGACCTCTTTCGGCAGAAGGCGCACACCGCAGATCACTGTGAACGGCAGAATCGTCTTTGCGCGAAGAAGCAGCTTCTTCGTCTCCGGGAGCCGGAGAGAGCGGCAACTTCGCAAAGGTGATGAAACAAGCTGTACGACACTGCGATTGTGTGCGCAGCTTGCCAAGTGAGAGAAAACTGTACCTGACCACTCTCCTGCCTTTTGTAATCACATGAACATTCGATTGCAAGCTGTTTTGGACAACTTTCTTTCTCTTCTTGCAAAACACTCGGCAGACCTCCGTGCAGCCTCTAGAACACGATGGGAGATGTTTTTTGTGCTGGCACAGTTTCTCCTTGCCAGACAGAGTGGAAAAGCTTTTTGATAAGATGTAGACGAGAAGAGAGGCTAAAGACGAAAGTACGGTGCTCTGCAGAGCTAAGCACCGCTCCCGGGCGTCTTTCGGCAGAAGGCGCACTCCGCAGAGCACTGTGAGCGTCAGAATCGTCTTTGCGCGAAGAAGCAGCTTCTTCGTCTCCGGGAGCCGGAGAGAGCGGCAACTTGGCAAAGGTGATGAAAGAAGCTGTACAACACTGCGATTGTGTGCGCAGCTTGCCAACTGAGAGAAAACAGTACCTGACCACTCTCCTGCCTTTTCTATTCACATGAACATTCGATTGCAAGCTGTTTTGGACAACTTTCTTTCTCTTCTTGCAAAACACTTGGCAGACATCCGTGCAGCCTCTAGAACACGATGGGAGATGTTTTCTGTGCTGGCACAGTTTCTCCTTGCCAGACAGAGTGGAAAAGCTTTTTGCTAAGATGTAGACGAGAAGAGAGGCTAAAGACGAAGGTACGGTGCTCTGCAGAGCTAAGCACCGCTCCCGGGCGTCTTTCGGCAAAAGGCGCACACCGCAGATCACTGTGAGCGGCAGAATCGTCTTTGCGCGAAGAAGCAGCTTCTTCGTCTCCGGGAGCCGGAGAGAGCGGCAACTTCGCAAAGGTGATGAAACAAGCTGTACAACACTGCGATTGTGTGCGCAGCTTTCCAATTGAGAGAAAACAGTACCTGACCACTCTCCTGCATTTTCTATTCACATGAACATTCGATTGGAAGCTGTTTTGGACAACTTTCTTTCTCTTCTTGCAAAACACTCGGCAGACCTGCGTGCAGCCTCTAGAACACGATGGGAGATGTTTTCTGTGCTGGCACAGTTTCTCCTTGCCAGACAGAGTGGAAAAGCTTTTTGCTAAGATGTAGACGAGAAGAGAGGCTAAAGACGAAGGTACGGTGCTCTGCAGAGCTAAGCACCGCTCCCGAGCGTCTTTCGGCAGAAGGCGCACACCGCAGAGCACTGTGAGCGGCAGAATCGTCTTTGCGCGAAGAAGCAGCTTCTTTGTCTCCGGGAGCCGGAGAGAGCGGCAACTTGGCAAAGGTGATGAAACAAGCTGTACAACACTGCGATTGTGTGCGCAGCTTGCCAACTGAGAGAAAACAGTACCTGACCACTCTCCTGCCTTTTGTAATCACATGAACATTCGATTGCAAGCTGTTTTGGACAACTTTCTTTCTCTTCTTGCAAAACACTCGGCAGACCTCCGTGCAGCCTCTAGAACACGATGGGAGATGTTTTCTGTGCTGGCACAGTTTCTCCTTGCCAGACAGAGTGGAAAAGCTTTTTGCTAACATGTAGACGAGAAGAGAGGCTAAAGACGAAGGTACGGTGCTCTGCAGAGCTAAGCACCGCTCCCGGGCGTCTTTCGGCAGAAGGCGCACACCGCAGAGCACTGTGAGCGGCAGAATCGTCTTTGCGCGAAGAAGCAGCTTCTTCGTCTCCGGGAGCCGGAGAGAGCGGCAACTTCGCAAAGGTGATGAAACAAGCTGTACAACACTGCGATTGTGTGCGCAGCTTGCCAACTGAGAGAAAACAGTACCTGACCACTCTCCTGCCTTTTCTATTCACATGAACATTCGATTGCAAGCTGTTTTGGACAACTTTCTTTCTCTTCTTGCAAAACACTCGGCAGACCTCCGTGCAGCCTCTAGAACACGATGGGAGATGTTTTTTGTGCTGTAACAGTTTCTCCTTAGCAGACAGAGTGGAAAAGCTTTTTGCTAAGATGTAGACGAGAAGAGAGGCTAAAGACGAAGGTACGGTGCTCTGCAGAGCTAAGCACCGCTCCCGGGCGTCTTTCTGCAGCAGGCGCACACCGCAGAGCACTGTGAGCGGCAGAATCGTCTTTGCGTGAAGAAGCAGCTTCTTCGTCTCCGGGAGCCGGAGAGAGCGGCAACTTCGCAAAGGTGATGAAACAAGCTGTACAACACTGCGATTGTGTGCGCAGCTTGCCAACTGAGAGCAAACAGTACCTGACCACTCTCCTGCCTTTTCTATTCACATGAACATTGGATTGCAAGCTGTTTTGGACAACTTTCTTTCTCTTCTTGCAAAACACTCGGCAGACCTCCGTGCAGCCTCTAGAACACGATGGGAGATGTTTTCTGTGCTGGCACAGTTTCTCCTTGCCAGAAAGAGTGGAAAAGCTTTTTGCTAAGATGTAGACGAGAAGAGAGGCTAAGGAAGCACGTATGGTGCTTCTCAGAGCTAAGCACAGCTCCCGGGGCTCTTTCGGCAGAAGGCGCACACCGCAGAGCACTGTGAGCGGCAGAATCGTCTTTGCGCGAAGAAGCAGCTTCTTCGTCTCCGGGAGCCGGAGAGAGCGGCAACTTCGCAAAGGTGATGAAACAAGCTGTACAACACTGCGATTGTGTGCGCAGCTTGCCAACTGAGAGCAAACAGTACCTGATCACTCTCCTGCCTTTTCTATTCACATGAACATTCGATTGCAAGCTGTTTTGGACAACTTTCTTTCTCTTCTTGCAAAACACTCGGCAGACCTCCGTGCAGCCTCTAGAACACGATGGGAGATGTTTTTTGTGCTGGCACAGTTTCTCCTTGCCAGACAGAGTGGAAAAGCTTTTTGCTAAGATGTAGACGAGAAGAGAGGCTAAAGACGAAGGTACGGTGCTCTGCAGAGCTAAGCACCGCTCCCGGAGCTCTTTCGGCAGAAGGCGCACACCGCAGAGCACTGTGAGCGGCAGAATCGTCTTTGCGCGAAGAAGCAGCTTCTTCGTCTCCGGGAGCCGGAGAGAGCGGCAACTTCGCAAAGGTGATGAAACAAGCTGTACAACACTGCGATTGTGTGCGCAGCTTGCCAACTGAGAGAAAACAGTACCTGACCACTCTCCTGCCTTTTCTATTCACATGAACATTCGATTGCAAGCTGTTTTGGACAACTTTCTTTCTCTTCTTGCAAAACACTCGGCAGACCTCCGTGCAGCCTCTAGAACACGATGGGAGATGTTTTCTGTGCTGGCACAGTTTCTCCTTGCCAGACAGAGTGGAAAAGCTTTTTGCTAAGATGTAGACGAGAAGAGAGGCTAAAGAAGCACGTATGGTGGTTCTCTGAGCTAAGCACAGCTCCCGGGGCTCTTTCGGTAGAAGGCGCACACCGCAGAGCACTGTGAGCGGCAGAATCGTCTTTGCGCGAAGAAGCAGCTTCTTCGTCTCCGGGAGCCGGAGAGAGCGGCAACTTCGCAAAGGTGATGAAACAAGCTGTACAAGACTGCGATTGTGTGCGCAGCTTGCCAAGTGAGAGAAAACAGTACCTGACCACTCTCCTGCCTTTTCTATACACTTGAACATTCGATTGCAAGCTGTTTTGGACAACTTTCTTTCTCTTCTTGCAAAACACTCGGCAGACCTCCGTGCAGCCTCTAGAACACGATGGGAGATGTTTTCTGTGCTGGCACAGTTTCTCCTTGCCAGACAGAGTGGAAAAGCTTTTTGCTAAGATGTAGACGAGAAGAGAGGCTAAAGACGAAGGTACGGTGCTCTGCAGAGCTAAGCACCGCTCCCGGGCGTCTTTCGGCAGGAGGCGCACACCGCAGAGCACTGTGAGCGGCAGAATCGTCTTTGCGCGAAGAAGCAGCTTCTTCGTCTCCGGGAGCCGGAGAGAGCGGCAACTTGGCAAAGGTGATGAAACAAGCTGTACAACACTGCGATTGTGTGCGCAGCTTGCCAACTGAGAGAAAACAGTACCTGACCACTCTCCTGCCTTTTCTATTCACATGAACATTCGATTGCAAGCTGTTTTGGACAACTTTCTTTCTCTTCTTGCAAAACACTCGGCAGACCTCCGTGCAGCCTCTAGAACACGATGGGAGATGTTTTCTGTGTTGGCACAGTTTCTCCTTGCCAGACAGAGTGGAAAAGCTTTTTGCTAAGATGTAGACGAGAAGAGAGGCTAAAGACGAAGGTACGGTGCTCTGCAGAGCTAAGCACCGCACCCGGACTTCTTTCGGCAGAAGGCGCACACCGCAGAGCACTGTGAGCGGCAGAATCGTCTTTGGGCGAAGAAGCAGCTTCTTCGTCTCCGGGAGCCGGAGAGAGCGGCAACTTCGCAAAGGTGATGAAACAAGCTGTACAACACTGCGATTGTGTGCGCAGCGTTCCAAGTGAGAGAAAACAGTACCTGACCACTCTCCTGCCTTTTCTATTCACATGAACATTCGATTGCAAGCTGTTTTGGACAACTTTCTTTCTCTTCTTGCAAAACACTCGGCAGACCTCCGTGCAGCCTCTAGAACACGATGGGAGATGTTTTCTGTGCTGGCACAGTTTCTCCTTGCCAGACAGAGTGGAAAAGCTTTTTGCTAAGATGTAGACGAGAAGAGAGGCTAAAGACGAAGGTACGGTGCTCTGCAGAGCTAAGCACCGCTCCCTGGCGTCTTTCGGCAGAAGGCGCACACCGCAGAGCACTGTGAGCGGCAGAATCGTCTTTGGGCGAAGAAGCAGCTTCTTTGTCTCCGGGAGCCGGAGAGAGCGACAACTTCGCAAAGGTGATGAAACAAGCTGTACAACACTGCGATTGTGTGCGCAGCTTGCCAAGTGAGAGAAAACAGTACCTGACCACTCTCCTGCCTTTTCTATTCACATGAACATTCGATTGCAAGCTGTTTTGGACAACTTTCTTTCTCTTCTTGCAAAACACTCGGCAGACCTGCGTGCAGCCTCTAGAACACGATGGGAGATGTTTTCTGTGCTGGCACAGTTTCTCCTTGCCAGACAGAGTGGAAAAGCTTTTTGCTAAGATGTAGACGAGAAGAGAGGCTAAAGACGAAGGTACGGTGCTCTGCAGAGCTAAGCACCGCTCCCGGACCTCTTTCGGCAGAAGGCGCACACCGCAGAGCACTGTGAGCGGCAGAATCGTCTTTGCGCGAAGAAGCAGCTTCTTCGTCTCCGGGAGCCGGAGAGAGCGGCAACTTGGCAAAGGTGATGAAACAAGCTGTACAACACTGCGATTGTGTGCGCAGCTTGCCAACTGAGAGAAAACAGTACCTGACCACTCTCCTGCCTTTTCTATTCACATGAACATTCGATTGCAAGCTGTTTTGGACAACTTTCTTTCTCTTCTTGCAAAACACTCGGCAGACCTGCGTGCAGCCTCTAGAACACGATGGGAGATGTTTTCTGTGCTGGCAAAGTTTCTCCTTGCCAGACAGAGTGGAAAAGCTTTTTGCTAAGATGTAGACGAGAAGAGAGGCTAAAGAAGCACGTATGGTGCTTCTCAGAGCTAAGCACAGCTCCCGGGGCTCTTTCGGCAGAAGGCGCACACCGCAGAGCACTGTGAGCGGCAGAATCGTCTTTGCGCGAAGAAGCAGCTTCTTCGTCTCCGGGAGCCGGAGAGAGCGGCAACTTCGCAAAGGTGATGAAACAAGCTGTACAACACTGCGATTGTGTGCGCAGCGTGCCAACTGAGACAAAACAGTACCTGACCACTCTCCTGCCTTTTCTATTCACATGAACATTCGATTGGAAGCTGTTTTGGACAAGTTTCTTTCTCTTCTTTCAAAACACTCGGCAGACCTCCGTGCAGCCTCTAGAACACGATGGGAGATGTTTTTTGTGCTGGCACAGTTTCTCCTTGCCAGACAGAGTGGAAAAGCTTTTTGCTAAGATGTAGACGAGAAGAGAGGCTAAAGACGAAGGTACGGTGCTCTGCAGAGCTAAGCACCGCTCCCGAGCGTCTTTCGGCAGAAGGCGCACACCGCAGAGCACTGTGAGCGGCAGAATCGTCTTTGCGCGAAGAAGCAGCTTCTTCGTCTCCGGGAGCCGGAGAGAGCGACAACTTCGCAAAGGTGATGAAACAAGCTGTACAACACTGCGATTGTGTGCGCAGCTTGCCAACTGAGAGAAAACAGTACCTGACCACTCTCCTGCCTTTTCTATTCACATGAACATTCGATTGCAAGCTGTTTTGGACAACTTTCTTTCTCTTCTTGCAAAACACTCGGCAGACCTCCGTGCAGCCTCTAGAACACGATGGGAGATGTTTTCTGTGCTGGCACAGTTTCTCCTTGCCAGACAGAGTGGAAAAGCTTTTTGCTAAGATGTAGACGAGAAGAGAGGCTAAAGACGAAGGTACGGTGCTCTGCAGAGCTAAGCACCGCTCCCGGACCTCTTTCGGCAGAAGGCGCACACCGCAGAGCACTGTGAGCGGCAGAATCGTCTTTGCGCGAAGAAGCAGCTTCTTCGTCTCCGGGAGCCGGAGAGAGCGGCAACTTGGCAAAGGTGATGAAACAAGCTGTACAACACTGCGATTGTGTGCGCATCTTGCCAACTGAGAGAAAACAGTACCTGACCACTCTCCTGCCTTTTCTATTCACATGAACATTCGATTGCAAGCTGTTTTGGACAACTTTCTTTCTCTTCTTGCAAAACACTCGGCAGACCTCCGTGCAGCCTCTAGAACACGATGGGAGATGTTTTCTGTGCTGGCACAGTTTCTCCTTGCCAGACAGAGTGGAAAAGCTTTTTGCTAAGATGTAGACGAGAAGAGAGGCTAAAGACGAAGGTACGGTGCTCTGCAGAGCTAAGCACCGCTCCCGGACCTCTTTCGGCAGAAGGCGCACACTGCAGAGCACTGTGAGCGGCAGAATCCTCTTTGCGCGAAGAAGCAGCTTCTTCGTCTCCGGGAGCCGGAGAGAGCGGCAACTTCGCAAAGGTGATGAAACAAGCTGTACAACACTGCGATTGTGTGCGCATCTTGCCAACTGAGAGAAAACAGTACCTGACCACTCTCCTGCCTTTTCTATTCACATGAACATTGGATTGCAAGCTGTTTTGGACAACTTTCTTTCTCTTCTTGCAAAACACTCGGCAGACCTGCGTGCAGCCTCTAGAACACGATGGGAGATGTTTTCTGTGCTGGCACAGTTTCTCCTTGCCAGACAGAGTGGAAAAGCTTTTTGCTAAGATGTAGACGAGAAGAGAGGCTAAAGACGAAGGTACGGTGCTCTGCAGAGCTAAGCACCGCTCCCGAGCGTCTTTCGGCAGAAGGCGCACACCGCAGAGCACTGTGAGCGGCAGAATCGTCTTTGCGCGAAGAAGCAGCTTCTTTGTCTCCGGGAGCCGGAGAGAGCGGCAACTTCGCAAAGGTGATGAAACAAGCTGTACAACACTGCGATTGTGTGCGCAGCTTGCCAACTGAGAGAAAACAGTACCTGACCACTCTCCTGCCTTTTGTAATCACATGAACATTCGATTGCAAGCTGTTTTGGACAACTTTCTTTCTCTTCTTGCAAAACACTCGGCAGACATCCGTGCAGCCTCTAGAACACGATGGGAGATGTTTTCTGTGCTGGCACAGTTTCTCCTTGCCAGACAGAGTGGAAAAGCTTTTTGCTAACATGTAGACGAGAAGAGAGGCTAAAGACGAAGGTACGGTGCTCTGCAGAGCTAAGCACCGCTCCCGGAGCTCTTTCGGCAGAAGGCGCACACCGCAGAGCACTGTGAGCGGCAGAATCGTCTTTGCGCGAAGAAGCAGCTTCTTCGTCTCCGGGAGCCGGAGAGAGCGGCAACTTCGCAAAGGTGATGAAACAAGCTGTACAACACTGCGATTGTGTGCGCAGCTTGCCAACTGAGAGAAAACAGTACCTGACCACTCTCCTGCCTTTTCTATTCACATGAACATTCGATTGCAAGCTGTTTTGGACAACTTTCTTTCTCTTCTTGCAAAACACTCGGCAGACCTCCGTGCAGCCTCTAGAACACGATGGGAGATGTTTTCTGTGCTGGCACAGTTTCTCCTTGCCAGACAGAGTGGAAAAGCTTTTTGCTAAGATGTAGACGAGAAGAGAGGCTAAAGAAGCACGTATGGTGCTTCTCAGAGCTAAGCACAGCTCCCGGACCTCTTTCGGCAGAAGGCGCACACCGCAGAGCACTGTGAGCGGCAGAATCGTCTTTGCGCGAAGAAGCAGCTTCTTCGTCTCCGGGAGCCGGAGAGAGCGGCAACTTGGCAAAGGTGATGAAACAAGCTGTACAACACTGCGATTGTGTGCGCAGCTTGCCAACTGAGAGAAAACAGTACCTGACCACTCTCCTGCCTTTTCTATTCACATGAACATTCGATTGCAAGCTGTTTTGGACAACTTTCTTTCTCTTCTTTCAAAACACTCGGCAGACCTCCGTGCAGCCTCTAGAACATGATGGGAGATGTTTTTTGTGCTGGCACAGTTTCTCCTTGCCAGACAGAGTGGAAAAGCTTTTTGCTAAGATGTAGACGAGAAGAGAGGCTAAAGACGAAGGTACGGTGCTCTGCAGAGCTAAGCACCGCTCCCGGACCTCTTTCGGCAGAAGGCGCACACAGCAGAGCACTGTGAGCGGCAGAATCGTCTTTGCGCGAAGAAGCAGCTTCTTCGTCTCCGGGAGCCGGAGAGAGCGGCAACTTCGCAAAGGTGATGAAACAAGCTGTACAACACTGCGATTGTGTGCGCAGCTTGCCAACTGAGAGAAAACAGTACCTGACCACTCTCCTGCCTTTTCTATTCACATGAACATTCGATTGCAAGCTGTTTTGGACAACTTTCTTTCTCTTCTTGCAAAACACTCGGCAGACCTGCGTGCAGCCTCTAGAACACGATGGGAGATGTTTTCTGTGCTGGCAAAGTTTCTCCTTGCCAGACAGAGTGGAAAAGCTTTTTGCTAAGATGTAGACGAGAAGAGAGGCTAAAGACGAAGGTACGGTGCTCTGCAGAGCTAAGCACCGCTCCCGGAGCTCTTTCGGCAGAAGGCGCACACCGCAGAGCACTGTGAGCGGCAGAATCGTCTTTGCGCGAAGAAGCAGCTTCTTCGTCTCCGGGAGCCGGAGAGAGCGGCAACTTCGCAAAGGTGATGAAACAAGCTGTACAACACTGCGATTGTGTGCGCAGCTTTCCATTTGAGAGAAAACAGTACCTGACCACTCTCCTGCATTTTCTATTCACATGAACATTCGATTGGAAGCTGTTTTGGACAACTTTCTTTCTCTTCTTGCAAAACACTCGGCAGACCTCCGTGCAGCCTCTAGAACACGATGGGAGATGTTTTCTGTGCTGGCACAGTTTCTCCTTGCCAGACAGAGTGGAAAAGCTTTTTGCTAAGATGTAGACGAGAAGAGAGGCTAAAGACGAAGGTACGGTGCTCTGCAGAGCTAAGCACCGCTCCCGGACCTCTTTCGGCAGAAGGCGCACACCGCAGAGCACTGTGAGCGGCAGAATCGTCTTTGCGCGAAGAAGCAGCTTCTTCGTCTCCGGGAGCCGGAGAGAGCGGCAACTTGGCAAAGGTGATGAAACAAGCTGTACAACACTGCGATTGTGTGCGCATCTTGCCAACTGAGAGAAAACAGTACCTGACCACTCTCCTGCCTTTTCTATTCACATGAACATTCGATTGCAAGCTGTTTTGGACAACTTTCTTTCTCTTCTTGCAAAACACTCGGCAGACCTCCGTGCAGCCTCTAGAACACGATGGGAGATGTTTTCTGTGCTGGCACAGTTTCTCCTTGCCAGACAGAGTGGAAAAGCTTTTTGCTAAGATGTAGACGAGAAGAGAGGCTAAAGACGAAGGTACGGTGCTCTGCAGAGCTAAGCACCGCTCCCGGACCTCTTTCGGCAGAAGGCGCACACTGCAGAGCACTGTGAGCGGCAGAATCCTCTTTGCGCGAAGAAGCAGCTTCTTCGTCTCCGGGAGCCGGAGAGAGCGGCAACTTCGCAAAGGTGATGAAACAAGGTGTACAACACTGCGATTGTGTGCGCAGCTTGCCAACTGAGAGAAAACAGTACCTGACCACTCTCCTGCCTTTTGTAGTCACATGAACATTCGATTGCAAGCTGTTTTGGACAACTTTCTTTCTCTTCTTGCAAAACACTCGGCAGACATCCGTGCAGCCTCTAGAACACGATGGGAGATGTTTTCTGTGCTGGCACAGTTTCTCCTTGCCAGACAGAGTGGAAAAGCTTTTTGCTAACATGTAGACGAGAAGAGAGGCTAAAGACGAAGGTACGGTGCTCTGCAGAGCTAAGCACCGCTCCCGGGCGTCTTTCGGCAGAAGGCGCACACCGCAGAGCACTGTGAGCGGCAGAATCGTCTTTGCGTGAAGAAGCAGCTTCTTCGTCTCCGGGAGCCGGAGAGAGCGGCAACTTGGCAAAGGTGATGAAACAAGCTGTACAACACTGCGATTGTGTGCGCAGCTTGCCAACTGAGAGCAAACAGTACCTGACCACTCTCCTGCCTTTTCTATTCACATGAACATTCGATTGCAAGCTGTTTTGGACAACTTTCTTTCTCTTCTTGCAAAACACTCGGCAGACCTGCGTGCAGCCTCTAGAACACGATGGGAGATGTTTTTTGTGCTGGCACAGTTTCTCCTTAGCAGACAGAGTGGAAAAGCTTTTGCTAAGATGTAGACGAGAAGAGAGGCTAAAGTCGAAGGTACGGTGCTCTGCAGAGCTAAGCACCGCTCCCGGAGCTCTTTCGCAGAAGGCGCACACCGCAGAGCACTGTGAGCGGCAGAATCGTCCTTTGCGTGAAGAAGCAGCTTCTCGTCTCCGGAGCCGGAGAGAGCGGCAACTTCGCAAAGGTGATGAAACAAGCTGTACAACACTGCGATTGTTGTGCGCAGCTTGCCAACTGAGAGCAAACAGACCTGACCACTCTCCTGCCTTTTCTATTCACATGAACATTCGATTGCAAGCTGTTTTGGACAACTTTCTTTCTCTTCTTGCAAAACACTCGGCAGACCTCCGTGCAGCCTCTAGAACACGATGGGAGATGTTTTCTGTGCTGGCACAGTTTCTCCTTGCCAGACAGAGTGGAAAAGCTTTTTGCTAAGATGTAGACGAGAAGAGAGGCTAAAGAAGCACGTATGGTGCTTCTCAGAGCTAAGCACAGCTCCCGGGGCTCTTTCGGCAGAAGGCGCACACCGCAGAGCACTGTGAGCAGCAGAATCGTCTTTGCGCGAAGAAGCAGCTTCTTCGTCTCCGGGAGCCGGAGAGAGCGGCAACTTCGCAAAGGTGATGAAACAAGCTGTACAACACTGCGATTGTGTGCGCAGCTTGCCAACTGAGAGCAAACAGTACCTGATCACTCTCCTGCCTTTTCTATTCACATGAACATTCGATTGCAAGCTGTTTTGGACAACTTTCTTTCTCTTCTTGCAAAACACTCGGCAGACCTCCGTGCAGCCTCTAGAACACGATGGGAGATGTTTTTTGTGCTGGCACAGTTTCTCCTTGCCAGACAGAGTGGAAAAGCTTTTTGCTAAGATGTAGACGAGAAGAGAGGCTAAAGACGAAGGTACGGTGCTCTGCAGAGCTAAGCACCGCTCCCGGACCTCTTTCGGCAGAAGGCGCACACCGCAGAGCACTGTGAGCGGCAGAATCGTCTTTGCGCGAAGAAGCAGCTTCTTCGTCTCCGGGAGCCGGAGAGAGCGGCAACTTCGCAAAGGTGATGAAACAAGCTGTACAACACTGCGATTGTGTGCGCAGCTTTCCAATTGAGAGAAAACAGTACCTGACCACTCTCCTGCATTTTCTATTCACATGAACTTTCGATTGCAAGCTGTTTTGGACAACTTTCTTTCTCTTCTTGCAAAACACTCGGCAGACCTCCGTGCAGCCTCTAGAACACGATGGGAGATGTTTTCTGTGCTGGCACAGTTTCTCCTTGCCAGACAGAGTGGAAAAGCTTTTTGCTAAGATGTAGACGAGAAGAGAGGCTAAAGAAGCACGTATGGTGCTTCTCAGAGCTAAGCACAGCTCCCGGACCTCTTTCGGCAGCAGGCGCACACCGCAGAGCACTGTGAGCGGCAGAATCGTCTTTGCGCGAAGAAGCAGCTTCTCCGTCTCCGGGAGCCGGAGAGAGCGGCAACTTGGCAAAGGTGATGAAACAAGCTGTACAACACTGCGATTGTGTGCGCAGCTTGCCAACTGAGAGAAAACAGTACCTGACCACTCTCCTGCCTTTTCTATTCACATGAACATTCGATTGCAAGCTGTTTTGGACAACTTTCTTTCTCTTCTTTCAAAACACTCGGCAGACCTCCGTGCAGCCTCTAGAACATGATGGGAGATGTTTTTTGTGCTGGCACAGTTTCTCCTTGCCAGACAGAGTGGAAAAGCTTTTTGCTAAGATGTAGACGAGAAGAGAGGCTAAAGACGAAGGTACGGTGCTCTGCAGAGCTAAGCACCGCTCCCGGACCTCTTTCGGCAGAAGGCGCACACAGCAGAGCACTGTGAGCGGCAGAATCGTCTTTGCGCGAAGAAGCAGCTTCTTCGTCTCCGGGAGCCGGAGAGATCGGCAACTTCGCAAAGGTGATGAAACAAGCTGTACAACACTGCGATTGTGTGCGCAGCTTGCCAAGTGAGAGAAAACAGTACCTGACCACTCTCCTGCCTTTTCTATTCACATGAACATTCGATTGCAAGCTGTTTTGGACAACTTTCTTTCTCTTCTTGCAAAACACTCGGCAGACCTCCGTGCAGCCTCTAGAACATGATGGGAGATGTTTTCTGTGCTGGCACAGTTTCTCCTTGCCAGACAGAGTGGAAAAGCTTTTTGCTAAGATGTAGACGAGAAGAGAGGCTAAAGACGAAGGTACGGTGCTCTGCAGAGCTAAGCACCGCTCCCGGACCTCTTTCGGCAGAAGGCGCACACCGCAGAGCACTGTGAGCGGCAGAATCGTCTTTGCGCGAAGAAGCAGCTTCTTCGTCTCCGGGAGCCGGAGAGAGCGGCAACTTGGCAAAGGTGATGAAACAAGCTGTACAACACTGCGATTGTGTGCGCAGCGTGCCAACTGAGAGAAAACAGTACCTGACCACTCTCCTGCCTTTTCTATTCACATGAACATTCGATTGGAAGCTGTTTTGGACAACTTTCTTTCTCTTCTTGCAAAACACTCGGCAGACCTCCGTGCAGCCTCTAGAACACGATGGGAGATGTTTTTTGTGCTGGCACAGTTTCTCCTTAGCAGACAGAGTGGAAAAGCTTTTTGCTAAGATGTAGACGAGAAGAGAGGCTAAAGACGAAGGTACGGTGCTCTGCAGAGCTAAGCACCGCTCCCGGGCCTCTTTCGGCAGAAGGCGCACACAGCAGAGCACTGTGAGCGGCAGAATCGTCTTTGCGCGAAGAAGCAGCTTCTTCGTCTCCGGGAGCCGGAGAGAGCGGCAACTTCGCAAAGGTGATGAAACAAGCTGTACAACACTGCGATTGTGTGCGCAGCTTGCCAACTGAGAGAAAACAGTACCTGACCACTCTCCTGCCTTTTCTATTCACATGAACATTCGATTGCAAGCTGTTTTGGACAACTTTCTTTCTCTTCTTGCAAAACACTCGGCAGACCTCCGTGCAGCCTCTAGAACACGATGGGAGATGTTTTTTGTGCTGGCACAGTTTCTCCTTGCCAGACAGAGTGGAAAAGCTTTTTGCTAAGATGTAGACGAGAAGAGAGGCTAAAGACGAAGGTACGGTGCTCTGCAGAGCTAAGCACCGCTCCCGGGCCTCTTTCGGCAGAAGGCGCACACAGCAGAGCACTGTGAGCGGCAGAATCGTCTTTGCGCGAAGAAGCAGCTTCTTCGTCTCCGGGAGCCGGAGAGAGCGGCAACTTCGCAAAGGTGATGAAACAAGCTGTACAACACTGCGATTGTGTGCGCAGCGTGCCAACTGAGACAAAACAGTACCTGACCACTCTCCTGCCTTTTCTATTCACATGAACATTCGATTGGAAGCTGTTTTGGACAAGTTTCTTTCTCTTCTTTCAAAACACTCGGCAGACCTCCGTGCAGCCTCTAGAACACGATGGGAGATGTTTTTTGTGCTGGCACAGTTTCTCCTTGCCAGACAGAGTGGAAAAGCTTTTTGCTAAGATGTAGACGAGAAGAGAGGCTAAAGACGAAGGTACGGTGCTCTGCAGAGCTAAGCACCGCTCCCGAGCGTCTTTCGGCAGAAGGCACACACCGCAGAGCACTGTGAGCGGCAGAATCGTCTTTGCGCGAAGAAGCAGCTTCTTCGTCTCCGGGAGCCGGAGAGAGCGACAACTTCGCAAAGGTGATGAAACAAGCTGTACAACACTGCGATTGTGTGCGCAGCTTGCCAACTGAGAGAAAACAGTACCTGACCACTCTCCTGCCTTTTCTATTCACATGAACATTCGATTGCAAGCTGTTTTGGACAACTTTCTTTCTCTTCTTGCAAAACACTCGGCAGACCTCCGTGCAGCCTCTAGAACACGATGGGAGATGTTTTCTGTGCTGGCACAGTTTCTCCTTGCCAGACAGAGTGGAAAAGCTTTTTGCTAAGATGTAGACGAGAAGAGAGGCTAAAGACGAAGGTACGGTGCTCTGCAGAGCTAAGCACCGCTCCCGGACCTCTTTCGGCAGAAGGCGCACACCGCAGAGCACTGTGAGCGGCAGAATCGTCTTTGCGCGAAGAAGCAGCTTCTTCGTCTCCGGGAGCCGGAGAGAGCGGCAACTTGGCAAAGGTGATGAAACAAGCTGTACAACACTGCGATTGTGTGCGCATCTTGCCAACTGAGAGAAAACAGTACCTGACCACTCTCCTGCCTTTTCTATTCACATGAACATTCGATTGCAAGCTGTTTTGGACAACTTTCTTTCTCTTCTTGCAAAACACTCGGCAGACCTCCGTGCAGCCTCTAGAACACGATGGGAGATGTTTTCTGTGCTGGCACAGTTTCTCCTTGCCAGACAGAGTGGAAAAGCTTTTTGCTAAGATGTAGACGAGAAGAGAGGCTAAAGACGAAGGTACGGTGCTCTGCAGAGCTAAGCACCGCTCCCGGACCTCTTTCGGCAGAAGGCGCACACTGCAGAGCACTGTGAGCGGCAGAATCCTCTTTGCGCGAAGAAGCAGCTTCTTCGTCTCCGGGAGCCGGAGAGAGCGGCAACTTCGCAAAGGTGATGAAACAAGGTGTACAACACTGCGATTGTGTGCGCATCTTGCCAACTGAGAGAAAACAGTACCTGACCACTCTCCTGCCTTTTCTATTCACATGAACATTGGATTGCAAGCTGTTTTGGACAACTTTCTTTCTCTTCTTGCAAAACACTCGGCAGACCTGCGTGCAGCCTCTAGAACACGATGGGAGATGTTTTCTGTGCTGGCACAGTTTCTCCTTGCCAGACAGAGTGGAAAAGCTTTTTGCTAAGATGTAGACGAGAAGAGAGGCTAAAGACGAAGGTACGGTGCTCTGCAGAGCTAAGCACCGCTCCCGAGCGTCTTTCGGCAGAAGGCGCACACCGCAGAGCACTGTGAGCGGCAGAATCGTCTTTGCGCGAAGAAGCAGCTTCTTTGTCTCCGGGAGCCGGAGAGAGCGGCAACTTCGCAAAGGTGATGAAACAAGCTGTACAACACTGCGATTGTGTGCGCAGCTTGCCAACTGAGAGAAAACAGTACCTGACCACTCTCCTGCCTTTTGTAATCACATGAACATTCGATTGCAAGCTGTTTTGGACAACTTTCTTTCTCTTCTTGCAAAACACTCGGCAGACATCCGTGCAGCCTCTAGAACACGATGGGAGATGTTTTCTGTGCTGGCACAGTTTCTCCTTGCCAGACAGAGTGGAAAAGCTTTTTGCTAACATGTAGACGAGAAGAGAGGCTAAAGACGAAGGTACGGTGCTCTGCAGAGCTAAGCACCGCTCCCGGAGCTCTTTCGGCAGAAGGCGCACACCGCAGAGCACTGTGAGCGGCAGAATCGTCTTTGCGCGAAGAAGCAGCTTCTTCGTCTCCGGGAGCCGGAGAGAGCGGCAACTTCGCAAAGGTGATGAAACAAGCTGTACAACACTGCGATTGTGTGCGCAGCTTGCCAACTGAGAGAAAACAGTACCTGACCACTCTCCTGCCTTTTCTATTCACATGAACATTCGATTGCAAGCTGTTTTGGACAACTTTCTTTCTCTTCTTGCAAAACACTCGGCAGACCTCCGTGCAGCCTCTAGAACACGATGGGAGATGTTTTCTGTGCTGGCACAGTTTCTCCTTGCCAGACAGAGTGGAAAAGCTTTTTGCTAAGATGTAGACGAGAAGAGAGGCTAAAGAAGCACGTATGGTGCTTCTCAGAGCTAAGCACAGCTCCCGGACCTCTTTCGGCAGAAGGCGCACACCGCAGAGCACTGTGAGCGGCAGAATCGTCTTTGCGCGAAGAAGCAGCTTCTTCGTCTCCGGGAGCCGGAGAGAGCGGCAACTTGGCAAAGGTGATGAAACAAGCTGTACAACACTGCGATTGTGTGCGCAGCTTGCCAACTGAGAGAAAACAGTACCTGACCACTCTCCTGCCTTTTCTATTCACATGAACATTCGATTGCAAGCTGTTTTGGACAACTTTCTTTCTCTTCTTTCAAAACACTCGGCAGACCTCCGTGCAGCCTCTAGAACATGATGGGAGATGTTTTTTGTGCTGGCACAGTTTCTCCTTGCCAGACAGAGTGGAAAAGCTTTTTGCTAAGATGTAGACGAGAAGAGAGGCTAAAGACGAAGGTACGGTGCTCTGCAGAGCTAAGCACCGCTCCCGGACCTCTTTCGGCAGAAGGCGCACACAGCAGAGCACTGTGAGCGGCAGAATCGTCTTTGCGCGAAGAAGCAGCTTCTTCGTCTCCGGGAGCCGGAGAGAGCGGCAACTTCGCAAAGGTGATGAAACAAGCTGTACAACACTGCGATTGTGTGCGCAGCTTGCCAAGTGAGAGAAAACAGTACCTGACCACTCTCCTGCCTTTTCTATTCACATGAACATTCGATTGCAAGCTGTTTTGGACAACTTTCTTTCTCTTCTTGCAAAACACTCGGCAGACCTGCGTGCAGCCTCTAGAACACGATGGGAGATGTTTTCTGTGCTGGCAAAGTTTCTCCTTGCCAGACAGAGTGGAAAAGCTTTTTGCTAAGATGTAGACGAGAAGAGAGGCTAAAGACGAAGGTACGGTGCTCTGCAGAGCTAAGCACCGCTCCCGGAGCTCTTTCGGCAGAAGGCGCACACCGCAGAGCACTGTGAGCGGCAGAATCGTCTTTGCGCGAAGAAGCAGCTTCTTCGTCTCCGGGAGCCGGAGAGAGCGGCAACTTCGCAAAGGTGATGAAACAAGCTGTACAACACTGCGATTGTGTGCGCAGCTTTCCATTTGAGAGAAAACAGTACCTGACCACTCTCCTGCATTTTCTATTCACATGAACATTCGATTGGAAGCTGTTTTGGACAACTTTCTTTCTCTTCTTGCAAAACACTCGGCAGACCTCCGTGCAGCCTCTAGAACACGATGGGAGATGTTTTCTGTGCTGGCACAGTTTCTCCTTGCCAGACAGAGTGGAAAAGCTTTTTGCTAAGATGTAGACGAGAAGAGAGGCTAAAGACGAAGGTACGGTGCTCTGCAGAGCTAAGCACCGCTCCCGGACCTCTTTCGGCAGAAGGCGCACACCGCAGAGCACTGTGAGCGGCAGAATCGTCTTTGCGCGAAGAAGCAGCTTCTTCGTCTCCGGGAGCCGGAGAGAGCGGCAACTTGGCAAAGGTGATGAAACAAGCTGTACAACACTGCGATTGTGTGCGCATCTTGCCAACTGAGAGAAAACAGTACCTGACCACTCTCCTGCCTTTTCTATTCACATGAACATTCGATTGCAAGCTGTTTTGGACAACTTTCTTTCTCTTCTTGCAAAACACTCGGCAGACCTCCGTGCAGCCTCTAGAACACGATGGGAGATGTTTTCTGTGCTGGCACAGTTTCTCCTTGCCAGACAGAGTGGAAAAGCTTTTTGCTAAGATGTAGACGAGAAGAGAGGCTAAAGACGAAGGTACGGTGCTCTGCAGAGCTAAGCACCGCTCCCGGACCTCTTTCGGCAGAAGGCGCACACTGCAGAGCACTGTGAGCGGCAGAATCCTCTTTGCGCGAAGAAGCAGCTTCTTCGTCTCCGGGAGCCGGAGAGAGCGGCAACTTCGCAAAGGTGATGAAACAAGGTGTACAACACTGCGATTGTGTGCGCAGCTTGCCAACTGAGAGAAAACAGTACCTGACCACTCTCCTGCCTTTTGTAGTCACATGAACATTCGATTGCAAGCTGTTTTGGACAACTTTCTTTCTCTTCTTGCAAAACACTCGGCAGACCTCCGTGCAGCCTCTAGAACACGATGGGAGATGTTTTCTGTGCTGGCACAGTTTCTCCTTGCCAGACAGAGTGGAAAAGCTTTTTGCTAACATGTAGACGAGAAGAGAGGCTAAAGACGAAGGTACGGTGCTCTGCAGAGCTAAGCACCGCTCCCGGGCGTCTTTCGGCAGAAGGCGCACACCGCAGAGCACTGTGAGCGGCAGAATCGTCTTTGCGTGAAGAAGCAGCTTCTTCGTCTCCGGGAGCCGGAGAGAGCGGCAACTTGGCAAAGGTGATGAAACAAGCTGTACAACACTGCGATTGTGTGCGCAGCTTGCCAACTGAGAGCAAACAGTACCTGACCACTCTCCTGCCTTTTCTATTCACATGAACATTCGATTGCAAGCTGTTTTGGACAACTTTCTTTCTCTTCTTGCAAAACACTCGGCAGACCTCCGTGCAGCCTCTAGAACACGATGGGAGATGTTTTTTGTGCTGGCACAGTTTCTCCTTAGCAGACAGAGTGGAAAAGCTTTTTGCTAAGATGTAGACGAGAAGAGAGGCTAAAGACGAAGGTACGGTGCTCTGCAGAGCTAAGCACCGCTCCCGGAGCTCTTTCGGCAGAAGGCGCACACCGCAGAGCACTGTGAGCGGCAGAATCGTCTTTGCGTGAAGAAGCAGCTTCTTCGTCTCCGGGAGCCGGAGAGAGCGGCAACTTCGCAAAGGTGATGAAACAAGCTGTACAACACTGCGATTGTGTGCGCAGCTTGCCAACTGAGAGCAAACAGTACCTGACCACTCTCCTGCCTTTTCTATTCACATGAACATTCGATTGCAAGCTGTTTTGGACAACTTTCTTTCTCTTCTTGCAAAACACTCGGCAGACCTCCGTGCAGCCTCTAGAACACGATGGGAGATGTTTTCTGTGCTGGCACAGTTTCTCCTTGCCAGACAGAGTGGAAAAGCTTTTTGCTAAGATGTAGACGAGAAGAGAGGCTAAAGAAGCACGTATGGTGCTTCTCAGAGCTAAGCACAGCTCCCGGGGCTCTTTCGGCAGAAGGCGCACACCGCAGAGCACTGTGAGCAGCAGAATCGTCTTTGCGCGAAGAAGCAGCTTCTTCGTCTCCGGGAGCCGGAGAGAGCGGCAACTTCGCAAAGGTGATGAAACAAGCTGTACAACACTGCGATTGTGTGCGCAGCTTGCCAACTGAGAGCAAACAGTACCTGATCACTCTCCTGCCTTTTCTATTCACATGAACATTCGATTGCAAGCTGTTTTGGACAACTTTCTTTCTCTTCTTGCAAAACACTCGGCAGACCTCCGTGCAGCCTCTAGAACACGATGGGAGATGTTTTTTGTGCTGGCACAGTTTCTCCTTGCCAGACAGAGTGGAAAAGCTTTTTGCTAAGATGTAGACGAGAAGAGAGGCTAAAGACGAAGGTACGGTGCTCTGCAGAGCTAAGCACCGCTCCCGGACCTCTTTCGGCAGAAGGCGCACACCGCAGAGCACTGTGAGCGGCAGAATCGTCTTTGCGCGAAGAAGCAGCTTCTTCGTCTCCGGGAGCCGGAGAGAGCGGCAACTTCGCAAAGGTGATGAAACAAGCTGTACAACACTGCGATTGTGTGCGCAGCTTTCCAATTGAGAGAAAACAGTACCTGACCACTCTCCTGCATTTTCTATTCACATGAACTTTCGATTGCAAGCTGTTTTGGACAACTTTCTTTCTCTTCTTGCAAAACACTCGGCAGACCTCCGTGCAGCCTCTAGAACACGATGGGAGATGTTTTCTGTGCTGGCACAGTTTCTCCTTGCCAGACAGAGTGGAAAAGCTTTTTGCTAAGATGTAGACGAGAAGAGAGGCTAAAGAAGCACGTATGGTGCTTCTCAAAGCTAAGCACAGCTCCCGGACCTCTTTCGGCAGCAGGCGCACACCGCAGAGCACTGTGAGCGGCAGAATCGTCTTTGCGCGAAGAAGCAGCTTCTCCGTCTCCGGGAGCCGGAGAGAGCGGCAACTTGGCAAAGGTGATGAAACAAGCTGTACAACACTGCGATTGTGTGCGCAGCTTGCCAACTGAGAGAAAACAGTACCTGACCACTCTCCTGCCTTTTCTATTCACATGAACATTCGATTGCAAGCTGTTTTGGACAACTTTCTTTCTCTTCTTTCAAAACACTCGGCAGACCTCCGTGCAGCCTCTAGAACATGATGGGAGATGTTTTTTGTGCTGGCACAGTTTCTCCTTGCCAGACAGAGTGGAAAAGCTTTTTGCTAAGATGTAGACGAGAAGAGAGGCTAAAGACGAAGGTACGGTGCTCTGCAGAGCTAAGCACCGCTCCCGGACCTCTTTCGGCAGAAGGCGCACACAGCAGAGCACTGTGAGCGGCAGAATCGTCTTTGCGCGAAGAAGCAGCTTCTTCGTCTCCGGGAGCCGGAGAGATCGGCAACTTCGCAAAGGTGATGAAACAAGCTGTACAACACTGCGATTGTGTGCGCAGCTTGCCAAGTGAGAGAAAACAGTACCTGACCACTCTCCTGCCTTTTCTATTCACATGAACATTCGATTGCAAGCTGTTTTGGACAACTTTCTTTCTCTTCTTGCAAAACACTTGGCAGACCTCCGTGCAGCCTCTAGAACACGATGGGAGATGTTTTCAGTGCTGGCACAGTTTCTCCTTGCCAGACAGAGTGGAAAAGCTTTTTGCTAAGATGTAGACGAGAAGAGAGGCTAAAGACGAAGGTACGGTGCTCTGCAGAGCTAAGCACCGCTCCCGGACCTCTTTCGGCAGAAGGCGCACACCGCAGAGCACTGTGAACGGCAGAATCGTCTTTGCGCGAAGAAGCAGCTTCTTCGTCTCCGGGAGCCGGAGAGAGCGGCAACTTCGCAAAGGTGATGAAACAAGCTGTACGACACTGCGATTGTGTGCGCAGCTTGCCAACTGAGAGAAAACAGTACCTGACCACTCTCCTGCCTTTTGTAATCACATGAACATTCGATTGCAAGCTGTTTTGGACAACTTTCTTTCTCTTCTTGCAAAACACTCGGCAGACCTGCGTGCAGCCTCTAGAACACGATGGGAGATGTTTTCTGTGCTGGCAAAGTTTCTCCTTGCCAGACAGAGTGGAAAAGCTTTTTGCTAAGATGTAGACGAGAAGAGAGGCTAAAGAAGCACGTATGGTGCTTCTCAGAGCTAAGCACAGCTCCCGGGGCTCTTTCGGCAGAAGGCGCACACCGCAGAGCACTGTGAGCGGCAGAATCGTCTTTGCGCGAAGAAGCAGCTTCTTCGTCTCCGGGAGCCGGAGAGAGCGGCAACTTCGCAAAGGTGATGAAACAAGCTGTACAACACTGCGATTGTGTGCGCAGCGTGCCAACTGAGACAAAACAGTACCTGACCACTCTCCTGCCTTTTCTATTCACATGAACATTCGATTGGAAGCTGTTTTGGACAAGTTTCTTTCTCTTCTTTCAAAACACTCGGCAGACCTCCGTGCAGCCTCTAGAACACGATGGGAGATGTTTTTTGTGCTGGCACAGTTTCTCCTTGCCAGACAGAGTGGAAAAGCTTTTTGCTAAGATGTAGACGAGAAGAGAGGCTAAAGACGAAGGTACGGTGCTCTGCAGAGCTAAGCACCGCTCCCGAGCGTCTTTCGGCAGAAGGCGCACACCGCAGAGCACTGTGAGCGGCAGAATCGTCTTTGCGCGAAGAAGCAGCTTCTTCGTCTCCGGGAGCCGGAGAGAGCGACAACTTCGCAAAGGTGATGAAACAAGCTGTACAACACTGCGATTGTGTGCGCAGCTTGCCAACTGAGAGAAAACAGTACCTGACCACTCTCCTGCCTTTTGTAATCACATGAACATTCGATTGCAAGCTGTTTTGGACAACTTTCTTTCTCTTCTTGCAAAACACTCGGCAGACCTCCGTGCAGCCTCTAGAACACGATGGGAGATGTTTTCTGTGCTGGCACAGTTTCTCCTTGCCAGACAGAGTGGAAAAGCTTTTTGCTAAGATGTAGACGAGAAGAGAGGCTAAAGACGAAGGTACGGTGCTCTGCAGAGCTAAGCACCGCTCCCGGACCTCTTTCGGCAGAAGGCGCACACCGCAGAGCACTGTGAGCGGCAGAATCGTCTTTGCGCGAAGAAGCAGCTTCTTCGTCTCCGGGAGCCGGAGAGAGCGGCAACTTCGCAAAGGTGATGAAACAAGGTGTACAACACTGCGATTGTGTGCGCATCTTGCCAACTGAGAGAAAACAGTACCTGACCACTCTCCTGCCTTTTCTATTCACATGAACATTGGATTGCAAGCTGTTTTGGACAACTTTCTTTCTCTTCTTGCAAAACACTCGGCAGACCTGCGTGCAGCCTCTAGAACACGATGGGAGATGTTTTCTGTGCTGGCACAGTTTCTCCTTGCCAGACAGAGTGGAAAAGCTTTTTGCTAAGATGTAGACGAGAAGAGAGGCTAAAGACGAAGGTACGGTGCTCTGCAGAGCTAAGCACCGCTCCCGAGCGTCTTTCGGCAGAAGGCGCACACCGCAGAGCACTGTGAGCGGCAGAATCGTCTTTGCGCGAAGAAGCAGCTTCTTTGTCTCCGGGAGCCGGAGAGAGCGGCAACTTCGCAAAGGTGATGAAACAAGCTGTACAACACTGCGATTGTGTGCGCAGCTTGCCAACTGAGAGAAAACAGTACCTGACCACTCTCCTGCCTTTTGTAATCACATGAACATTCGATTGCAAGCTGTTTTGGACAACTTTCTTTCTCTTCTTGCAAAACACTCGGCAGACATCCGTGCAGCCTCTAGAACACGATGGGAGATGTTTTCTGTGCTGGCACAGTTTCTCCTTGCCAGACAGAGTGGAAAAGCTTTTTGCTAAGATGTAGACGAGAAGAGAGGCTAAAGACGAAGGTACGGTGCTCTGCAGAGCTAAGCACCGCTCCCGGAGCTCTTTCGGCAGAAGGCGCACACCGCAGAGCACTGTGAGCGGCAGAATCGTCTTTGCGCGAAGAAGCAGCTTCTTCGTCTCCGGGAGCCGGAGAGAGCGGCAACTTCGCAAAGGTGATGAAACAAGCTGTACAACACTGCGATTGTGTGCGCAGCTTGCCAACTGAGAGAAAACAGTACCTGACCACTCTCCTGCCTTTTCTATTCACATGAACATTCGATTGCAAGCTGTTTTGGACAACTTTCTTTCTCTTCTTGCAAAACACTCGGCAGACCTCCGTGCAGCCTCTAGAACACGATGGGAGATGTTTTCTGTGCTGGCACAGTTTCTCCTTGCCAGACAGAGTGGAAAAGCTTTTTGCTAAGATGTAGACGAGAAGAGAGGCTAAAGAAGCACGTATGGTGCTTCTCAGAGCTAAGCACAGCTCCCGGACCTCTTTCGGCAGAAGGCGCACACCGCAGAGCACTGTGAGCGGCAGAATCGTCTTTGCGCGAAGAAGCAGCTTCTTCGTCTCCGGGAGCCGGAGAGAGCGGCAACTTGGCAAAGGTGATGAAACAAGCTGTACAACACTGCGATTGTGTGCGCAGCTTGCCAACTGAGAGAAAACAGTACCTGACCACTCTCCTGCCTTTTCTATTCACATGAACATTGGATTGCAAGCTGTTTTGGACAACTTTCTTTCTCTTCTTTCAAAACACTCGGCAGACCTCCGTGCAGCCTCTAGAACATGATGGGAGATGTTTTTTGTGCTGGCACAGTTTCTCCTTGCCAGACAGAGTGGAAAAGCTTTTTGCTAAGATGTAGACGAGAAGAGAGGCTAAAGACGAAGGTACGGTGCTCTGCAGAGCTAAGCACCGCTCCCGGACCTCTTTCGGCAGAAGGCGCACACGGCAGAGCACTGTGAGCGGCAGAATCGTCTTTGCGCGAAGAAGCAGCTTCTTCGTCTCCGGGAGCCGGAGAGAGCGGCAACTTCGCAAAGGTGATGAAACAAGCTGTACAACACTGCGATTGTGTGCGCAGCTTGCCAAGTGAGAGAAAACAGTACCTGACCACTCTCCTGCCTTTTCTATTCACATGAACATTCGATTGCAAGCTGTTTTGGACAACTTTCTTTCTCTTCTTGCAAAACACTCGGCAGACCTGCGTGCAGCCTCTAGAACACGATGGGAGATGTTTTCTGTGCTGGCAAAGTTTCTCCTTGCCAGACAGAGTGGAAAAGCTTTTTGCTAAGATGTAGACGAGAAGAGAGGCTAAAGACGAAGGTACGGTGCTCTGCAGAGCTAAGCACCGCTCCCGGACCTCTTTCGGCAGAAGGCGCACACCGCAGAGCACTGTGAGCGGCAGAATCGTCTTTGCGCGAAGAAGCAGCTTCTTCGTCTCCGGGAGCCGGAGAGAGCGGCAACTTCGCAAAGGTGATGAAACAAGCTGTACAACACTGCGATTGTGTGCGCAGCTTTCCATTTGAGAGAAAACAGTACCTGACCACTCTCCTGCATTTTCTATTCACATGAACATTCGATTGGAAGCTGTTTTGGACAACTTTCTTTCTCTTCTTGCAAAACACTCGGCAGACCTCCGTGCAGCCTCTAGAACACGATGGGAGATGTTTTCTGTGCTGGCACAGTTTCTCCTTGCCAGACAGAGTGGAAAAGCTTTTTGCTAAGATGTAGACGAGAAGAGAGGCTAAAGACGAAGGTACGGTGCTCTGCAGAGCTAAGCACCGCTCCCGGACCTCTTTCGGCAGAAGGCGCACACCGCAGAGCACTGTGAGCGGCAGAATCGTCTTTGCGCGAAGAAGCAGCTTCTTCGTCTCCGGGAGCCGGAGAGAGCGGCAACTTGGCAAAGGTGATGAAACAAGCTGTACAACACTGCGATTGTGTGCGCATCTTGCCAACTGAGAGAAAACAGTACCTGACCACTCTCCTGCCTTTTCTATTCACATGAACATTCGATTGCAAGCTGTTTTGGACAACTTTCTTTCTCTTCTTGCAAAACACTCGGCAGACCTCCGTGCAGCCTCTAGAACACGATGGGAGATGTTTTCTGTGCTGGCACAGTTTCTCCTTGCCAGACAGAGTGGAAAAGCTTTTTGCTAAGATGTAGACGAGAAGAGAGGCTAAAGACGAAGGTACGGTGCTCTGCAGAGCTAAGCACCGCTCCCGGACCTCTTTCGGCAGAAGGCGCACACTGCAGAGCACTGTGAGCGGCAGAATCCTCTTTGCGCGAAGAAGCAGCTTCTTCGTCTCCGGGAGCCGGAGAGAGCGGCAACTTCGCAAAGGTGATGAAACAAGGTGTACAACACTGCGATTGTGTGCGCAGCTTGCCAACTGAGAGAAAACAGTACCTGACCACTCTCCTGCCTTTTGTAATCACATGAACATTCGATTGCAAGCTGTTTTGGACAACTTTCTTTCTCTTCTTGCAAAACACTCGGCAGACATCCGTGCAGCCTCTAGAACACGATGGGAGATGTTTTCTGTGCTGGCACAGTTTCTCCTTGCCAGACAGAGTGGAAAAGCTTTTTGCTAAGATGTAGACGAGAAGAGAGGCTAAAGACGAAGGTACGGTGCTCTGCAGAGCTAAGCACCGCTCCCGAGCGTCTTTCGGCAGAAGGCGCACACCGCAGAGCACTGTGAGCGGCAGAATCGTCTTTGCGCGAAGAAGCAGCTTCTTTGTCTCCGGGAGCCGGAGAGAGCGGCAACTTCGCAAAGGTGATGAAACAAGCTGTACAACACTGCGATTGTGTGCGCAGCTTGCCAACTGAGAGAAAACAGTACCTGACCACTCTCCTGCCTTTTGTAATCACATGAACATTCGATTGCAAGCTGTTTTGGACAACTTTCTTTCTCTTCTTGCAAAACACTCGGCAGACATCCGTGCAGCCTCTAGAACACGATGGGAGATGTTTTCTGTGCTGGCACAGTTTCTCCTTGCCAGACAGAGTGGAAAAGCTTTTTGCTAACATGTAGACGAGAAGAGAGGCTAAAGACGAAGGTACGGTGCTCTGCAGAGCTAAGCACCGCTCCCGGAGCTCTTTCGGCAGAAGGCGCACACCGCAGAGCACTGTGAGCGGCAGAATCGTCTTTGCGCGAAGAAGCAGCTTCTTCGTCTCCGGGAGCCGGAGAGAGCGGCAACTTCGCAAAGGTGATGAAACAAGCTGTACAACACTGCGATTGTGTGCGCAGCTTGCCAACTGAGAGAAAACAGTACCTGACCACTCTCCTGCCTTTTCTATTCACATGAACATTCGATTGCAAGCTGTTTTGGACAACTTTCTTTCTCTTCTTGCAAAACACTCGGCAGACCTGCGTGCAGCCTCTAGAACACGATGGGAGATGTTTTCTGTGCTGGCACAGTTTCTCCTTGCCAGACAGAGTGGAAAAGCTTTTTGCTAAGATGTAGACGAGAAGAGAGGCTAAAGAAGCACGTATGGTGCTTCTCAGAGCTAAGCACAGCTCCCGGACCTCTTTCGGCAGAAGGCGCACACCGCAGAGCACTGTGAGCGGCAGAATCGTCTTTGCGCGAAGAAGCAGCTTCTTCGTCTCCGGGAGCCGGAGAGAGCGGCAACTTGGCAAAGGTGATGAAACAAGCTGTACAACACTGCGATTGTGTGCGCAGCTTGCCAACTGAGAGAAAACAGTACCTGACCACTCTCCTGCCTTTTCTATTCACATGAACATTCGATTGCAAGCTGTTTTGGACAACTTTCTTTCTCTTCTTTCAAAACACTCGGCAGACCTCCGTGCAGCCTCTAGAACATGATGGGAGATGTTTTTTGTGCTGGCACAGTTTCTCCTTGCCAGACAGAGTGGAAAAGCTTTTTGCTAAGATGTAGACGAGAAGAGAGGCTAAAGACGAAGGTACGGTGCTCTGCAGAGCTAAGCACCGCTCCCGGACCTCTTTCGGCAGAAGGCGCACACCGCAGAGCACTGTGAGCGGCAGAATCGTCTTTGCGCGAAGAAGCAGCTTCTTCGTCTCCGGGAGCCGGAGAGAGCGGCAACTTCGCAAAGGTGATGAAACAAGCTGTACAACACTGCGATTGTGTGCGCAGCTTGCCAAGTGAGAGAAAACAGTACCTGACCACTCTCCTGCCTTTTCTATTCACATGAACATTCGATTGCAAGCTGTTTTGGACAACTTTCTTTCTCTTCTTGCAAAACACTCGGCAGACCTGCGTGCAGCCTCTAGAACACGATGGGAGATGTTTTCTGTGCTGGCAAAGTTTCTCCTTGCCAGACAGAGTGGAAAAGCTTTTTGCTAAGATGTAGACGAGAAGAGAGGCTAAAGACGAAGGTACGGTGCTCTGCAGAGCTAAGCACCGCTCCCGGAGCTCTTTCGGCAGAAGGCGCACACCGCAGAGCACTGTGAGCGGCAGAATCGTCTTTGCGCGAAGAAGCAGCTTCTTCGTCTCCGGGAGCCGGAGAGAGCGGCAACTTCGCAAAGGTGATGAAACAAGCTGTACAACACTGCGATTGTGTGCGCAGCTTTCCATTTGAGATAAAACAGTACCTGACCACTCTCCTGCATTTTCTATTCACATGAACATTCGATTGGAAGCTGTTTTGGACAACTTTCTTTCTCTTCTTGCAAAACACTCGGCAGACCTCCGTGCAGCCTCTAGAACACGATGGGAGATGTTTTCTGTGCTGGCACAGTTTCTCCTTGCCAGACAGAGTGGAAAAGCTTTTTGCTAAGATGTAGACGAGAAGAGAGGCTAAAGACGAAGGTACGGTGCTCTGCAGAGCTAAGCACCGCTCCCGGACCTCTTTCGGCAGAAGGCGCACACCGCAGAGCACTGTGAGCGGCAGAATCGTCTTTGCGCGAAGAAGCAGCTTCTTCGTCTCCGGGAGCCGGAGAGAGCGGCAACTTGGCAAAGGTGATGAAACAAGCTGTACAACACTGCGATTGTGTGCGCATCTTGCCAACTGAGAGAAAACAGTACCTGACCACTCTCCTGCCTTTTCTATTCACATGAACATTCGATTGCAAGCTGTTTTGGACAACTTTCTTTCTCTTCTTGCAAAACACTCGGCAGACCTCCGTGCAGCCTCTAGAACACGATGGGAGATGTTTTCTGTGCTGGCACAGTTTCTCCTTGCCAGACAGAGTGGAAAAGCTTTTTGCTAAGATGTAGACGAGAAGAGAGGCTAAAGACGAAGGTACGGTGCTCTGCAGAGCTAAGCACCGCTCCCGGACCTCTTTCGGCAGAAGGCGCACACTGCAGAGCACTGTGAGCGGCAGAATCCTCTTTGCGCGAAGAAGCAGCTTCTTCGTCTCCGGGAGCCGGAGAGAGCGGCAACTTCGCAAAGGTGATGAAACAAGGTGTACAACACTGCGATTGTGTGCGCAGCTTGCCAACTGAGAGAAAACAGTACCTGACCACTCTCCTGCCTTTTGTAATCACATGAACATTCGATTGCAAGCTGTTTTGGACAACTTTCTTTCTCTTCTTGCAAAACACTCGGCAGACATCCGTGCAGCCTCTAGAACACGATGGGAGATGTTTTCTGTGCTGGCACAGTTTCTCCTTGCCAGACAGAGTGGAAAAGCTTTTTGCTAACATGTAGACGAGAAGAGAGGCTAAAGACGAAGGTACGGTGCTCTGCAGAGCTAAGCACCGCTCCCGGGCGTCTTTCGGCAGAAGGCGCACACCGCAGAGCACTGTGAGCGGCAGAATCGTCTTTGCGTGAAGAAGCAGCTTCTTCGTCTCCGGGAGCCGGAGAGAGCGGCAACTTGGCAAAGGTGATGAAACAAGCTGTACAACACTGCGATTGTGTGCGCAGCTTGCCAACTGAGAGAAAACAGTACCTGACCACTCTCCTGCCTTTTCTATTCACATGAACATTCGATTGCAATCTGTTTTGGACAACTTTCTTTCTCTTCTTGCAAAACACTCGGCAGACCTGCGTGCAGCCTCTAGAACACGATGGGAGATGTTTTTTGTGCTGGCACAGTTTCTCCTTAGCAGACAGAGTGGAAAAGCTTTTTGCTAAGATGTAGACGAGAAGAGAGGCTAAAGACGAAGGTACGGTGCTCTGCAGAGCTAAGCACCGCTCCCGGGCGTCTTTCGGCAGAAGGCGCACACCGCAGAGCACTGTGAGCGGCAGAATCCTCTTTGCGTGAAGAAGCAGCTTCTTCGTCTCCGGGAGCCGGAGAGAGCGGCAACTTCGCAAGGGTGATGAAACAAGCTGTACAACACTGCGATTGTGTGCGCAGCTTGCCAACTGAGAGCAAACAGTACCTGACCACTCTCCTGCCTTTTCTATTCACATGAACATTCGATTGCAAGCTGTTTTGGACAACTTTCTTTCTCTTCTTGCAAAACACTCGGCAGACCTCCGTGCAGCCTCTAGAACACGATGGGAGATGTTTTCTGTGCTGGCACAGTTTCTCCTTGCCAGAAAGAGTGGAAAAGCTTTTTGCTAAGATGTAGACGAGAAGAGAGGCTAAAGAAGCACGTATGGTGCTTCTCAGAGCTAAGCACAGCTCCCGGGGCTCTTTCGGCAGAAGGCGCACACCGCAGAGCACTGTGAGCAGCAGAATCGTCTTTGCGCGAAGAAGCAGCTTCTTCGTCTCCGGGAGCCGGAGAGAGCGGCAACTTCGCAAAGGTGATGAAACATGCTGTACAACACTGCGATTGTGTGCGCAGCTTGCCAACTGAGAGCAAACAGTACCTGATCACTCTCCTGCCTTTTCTATTCACATGAACATTCGATTGCAAGCTGTTTTGGACAACTTTCTTTCTCTTCTTGCAAAACACTCGGCAGACCTCCGTGCAGCCTCTAGAACACGATGGGAGATGTTTTTTGTGCTGGCACAGTTTCTCCTTGCCAGACAGAGTGGAAAAGCTTTTTGCTAAGATGTAGACGAGAAGAGAGGCTAAAGACGAAGGTACGGTGCTCTGCAGAGCTAAGCACCGCTCCCGGACCTCTTTCGGCAGAAGGCGCACACCGCAGAGCACTGTGAGCGGCAGAATCGTCTTTGCGCGAAGAAGCAGCTTCTTCGTCTCCGGGAGCCGGAGAGAGCGGCAACTTCGCAAAGGTGATGAAACAAGCTGTACAACACTGCGATTGTGTGCGCAGCTTTCCAATTGAGAGAAAACAGTACCTGACCACTCTCCTGCATTTTCTATTCACATGAACATTCGATTGCAAGCTGTTTTGGACAACTTTCTTTCTCTTCTTGCAAAACACTCGGCAGACCTCCGTGCAGCCTCTAGAACACGATGGGAGATGTTTTCTGTGCTGGCACAGTTTCTCCTTGCCAGACAGAGTGGAAAAGCTTTTTGCTAAGATGTAGACGAGAAGAGAGGCTAAAGAAGCACGTATGGTGCTTCTCAGAGCTAAGCACAGCTCCCGGACCTCTTTCGGCAGCAGGCGCACACCGCAGAGCACTGTGAGCGGCAGAATCGTCTTTGCGCGAAGAAGCAGCTTCTCCGTCTCCGGGAGCCGGAGAGAGCGGCAACTTGGCAAAGGTGATGAAACAAGCTGTACAACACTGCGATTGTGTGCGCAGCTTGCCAACTGAGAGAAAACAGTACCTGACCACTCTCCTGCCTTTTCTATTCACATGAACATTCGATTGCAAGCTGTTTTGGACAACTTTCTTTCTCTTCTTTCAAAACACTCGGCAGACCTCCGTGCAGCCTCTAGAACATGATGGGAGATGTTTTTTGTGCTGGCACAGTTTCTCCTTGCCAGACAGAGTGGAAAAGCTTTTTGCTAAGATGTAGACGAGAAGAGAGGCTAAAGACGAAGGTACGGTGCTCTGCAGAGCTAAGCACCGCTCCCGGACCTCTTTCGGCAGAAGGCGCACACAGCAGAGCACTGTGAGCGGCAGAATCGTCTTTGCGCGAAGAAGCAGCTTCTTCGTCTCCGGGAGCCGGAGAGATCGGCAACTTCGCAAAGGTGATGAAACAAGCTGTACAACACTGCGATTGTGTGCGCAGCTTGCCAAGTGAGAGAAAACAGTACCTGACCACTCTCCTGCCTTTTCTATTCACATGAACATTCGATTGCAAGCTGTTTTGGACAACTTTCTTTCTCTTCTTGCAAAACACTCGGCAGACCTGCGTGCAGCCTCTAGAACACGATGGGAGATGTTTTCTGTGCTGGCACAGTTTCTCCTTGCCAGACAGAGTGGAAAAGCTTTTTGCTAAGATGTAGACGAGAAGAGAGGCTAAAGACGAAGGTACGGTGCTCTGCAGAGCTAAGCACCGCTCCCGGACCTCTTTCGGCAGAAGGCGCACACCGCAGAGCACTGTGAGCGGCAGAATCGTCTTTGCGCGAAGAAGCAGCTTCTTCGTCTCCGGGAGCCGGAGAGAGCGGCAACTTGGCAAAGGTGATGAAACAAGCTGTACAACACTGCGATTGTGTGCGCAGCTTGCCAAGTGAGAGAAAACAGTACCTGACCACTCTCCTGCCTTTTCTATTCACATGAACATTCGATTGCAAGCTGTTTTGGACAACTTTCTTTCTCTTCTTGCAAAACACTCGGCAGACCTGCGTGCAGCCTCTAGAACACGATGGGAGATGTTTTCTGTGCTGGCACAGTTTCTCCTTGCCAGACAGAGTGGAAAAGCTTTTTGCTAAGATGTAGACGAGAAGAGAGGCTAAAGACGAAGGTACGGTGCTCTGCAGAGCTAAGCACCGCTCCCGGACCTCTTTCGGCAGAAGGCGCACACCGCAGAGCACTGTGAGCGGCAGAATCGTCTTTGCGCGAAGAAGCAGCTTCTTCGTCTCCGGGAGCCGGAGAGAGCGGCAACTTGGCAAAGGTGATGAAACAAGCTGTACAACACTGCGATTGTGTGCGCAGCGTGCCAACTGAGAGAAAACAGTACCTGACCACTCTCCTGCCTTTTCTATTCACATGAACATTCGATTGCAAGCTGTTTTGGACAACTTTCTTTCTCTTCTTGCAAAACACTCGGCAGACCTCCGTGCAGCCTCTAGAACACGATGGGAGATGTTTTTTGTGCTGGCACAGTTTCTCCTTAGCAGACAGAGTGGAAAAGCTTTTTGCTAAGATGTAGACGAGAAGAGAGGCTAAAGACGAAGGTACGGTGCTCTGCAGAGCTAAGCACCGCTCCCGGGCCTCTTTCGGCAGAAGGCGCACACAGCAGAGCACTGTGAGCGGCAGAATCGTCTTTGCGCGAAGAAGCAGCTTCTTCGTCTCCGGGAGCCGGAGAGAGCGGCAACTTCGCAAAGGTGATGAAACAAGCTGTACAACACTGCGATTGTGTGCGCAGCTTGCCAACTGAGAGAAAACAGTACCTGACCACTCTCCTGCCTTTTCTATTCACATGAACATTCGATTGCAAGCTGTTTTGGACAACTTTCTTTCTCTTCTTGCAAAACACTCGGCAGACCTCCGTGCAGCCTCTAGAACACGATGGGAGATGTTTTTTGTGCTGGCACAGTTTCTCCTTGCCAGACAGAGTGGAAAAGCTTTTTGCTAAGATGTAGACGAGAAGAGAGGCTAAAGACGAAGGTACGGTGCTCTGCAGAGCTAAGCACCGCTCCCGGGCCTCTTTCGGCAGAAGGCGCACACAGCAGAGCACTGTGAGCGGCAGAATCGTCTTTGCGCGAAGAAGCAGCTTCTTCGTCTCCGGGAGCCGGAGAGAGCGGCAACTTGGCAAAGGTGATGAAACAAGCTGTACAACACTGCGATTGTGTGCGCAGCTTGCCAACTGAGAGCAAACAGTACCTGACCACTCTCCTGCCTTTTCTATTCACATGAACATTCGATTGCAAGCTGTTTTGGACAACTTTCTTTCTCTTCTTGCAAAACACTCGGCAGACCTCCGTGCAGCCTCTAGAACACGATGGGAGATGTTTTCTGTGCTGGCAAAGTTTCTCCTTGCCAGACAGAGTGGAAAAGCTTTTTGCTAAGATGTAGACGAGAAGAGAGGCTAAAGACGAAGGTACGGTGCTCTGCAGAGCTAAGCACCGCTCCCGGGCCTCTTTCGGCAGAAGGCGCACACAGCAGAGCACTGTGAGCGTCAGAATCGTCTTTGCGCGAAGAAGCAGCTTCTTCGTCTCCGGGAGCCGGAGAGAGCGGCAACTTGGCAAAGGTGATGAAACAAGCTGTACAACACTGCGATTGTGTGCGCAGCTTGCCAACTGAGAGAAAACAGTACCTGACCACTCTCCTGCCTTTTCTATTCACATGAACATTCGATTGCAAGCTGTTTTGGACAACTTTCTTTCTCTTCTTGCAAAACACACGGCAGACCTCCGTGCAGCCTCTAGAACACGATGGGAGATGTTTTTTGTGCTGGCACAGTTTCTCCTTGCCAGACAGAGTGGAAAAGCTTTTTGCTAAGATGTAGACGAGAAGAGAGGCTAAAGAAGCTGGTGCGGTGCTTCTCAGAGCTTAGCACAGCTCCCGGGGCTCTTTCGGCAGAAGGCGCACACCGCAGAGCACTGTGAGCGGCAGAATCGTCTTTGCGCGAAGAAGCAGCTTCTTCGTCTCCGGGAGCCGGAGAGAGCGGCAACTTGGCAAAGGTGATGAAACAAGCTGTACAACACTGCGATTGTGTGCGCAGCTTGCCAACTGAGAGAAAACAGTACCTGACCACTCTCCTGCCTTTTCTATTCACATGAACATTCGATTGCAAGCTGTTTTGGACAACTTTCTTTCTCTTCTTGCAAAACCATTGGCAGACATCCGTGCAGCCTCTAGAACACGATGGGAGATGTTTTCTGTGCTGGCAAAGTTTCTCCTTGCCAGACAGAGTGGAAAAGCTTTTTGCTAAGATGTAGACGAGAAGAGAGGCTAAAGACGAAGGTACGGTGCTCTGCAGAGCTAAGCACCGCTCCCGGAGCTCTTTCGGCAGAAGGCGCACACCGCAGAGCACTGTGAGCGGCAGAATCGTCTTTGCGCGAAGAAGCAGCTTCTTCGTCTCCGGGAGCCGGAGAGAGCGGCAACTTCGCAAAGGTGATGAAACAAGCTGTACAACACTGCGATTGTGTGCGCAGCTTTCCAATTGAGAGAAAACAGTACCTGACCACTCTCCTGCATTTTCTATTCACATGAACATTCGATTGGAAGCTGTTTTGGACAACTTTCTTTCTCTTCTTGCAAAACACTCGGCAGACATCCGTGCAGCCTCTAGAACACGATGGGAGATGTTTTCTGTGCTGGCAAAGTTTCTCCTTGCCAGACAGAGTGGAAAAGCTTTTTCCTAAGATGTAGACGAGAAGAGAGGCTAAAGAAGCACGTATGGTGCTTCTCAGAGCTAAGCACAGCTCCCGGGGCTCTTTCGGCAGAAGGCGCACACCGCAGAGCACTGTGAGCGGCAGAATCGTCTTTGCGCGAAGAAGCAGCTTCTTCGTCTCCGGGAGCCGGAGAGAGCGGCAACTTCGCAAAGGTGATGAAACAAGCTGTACAACACTGCGATTGTGTGCGCAGCGTGCCAACTGAGACAAAACAGTACCTGACCACTCTCCTGCCTTTTCTATTCACATGAACATTCGATTGGAAGCTGTTTTGGACAAGTTTCTTTCTCTTCTTTCAAAACACTCGGCAGACCTCCGTGCAGCCTCTAGAACACGATGGGAGATGTTTTTTGTGCTGGCACAGTTTCTCCTTGCCAGACAGAGTGGAAAAGCTTTTTGCTAAGATGTAGACGAGAAGAGAGGCTAAAGACGAAGGTACGGTGCTCTGCAGAGCTAAGCACCGCTCCCGAGCGTCTTTCGGCAGAAGGCGCACACCGCAGAGCACTGTGAGCGGCAGAATCGTCTTTGCGCGAAGAAGCAGCTTCTTCGTCTCCGGGAGCCGGAGAGAGCGACAACTTCGCAAAGGTGATGAAACAAGCTGTACAACACTGCGATTGTGTGCGCAGCTTGCCAACTGAGAGAAAACAGTACCTGACCACTCTCCTGCCTTTTGTAATCACATGAACATTCGATTGCAAGCTGTTTTGGACAACTTTCTTTCTCTTCTTGCAAAACACTCGGCAGACCTCCGTGCAGCCTCTAGAACACGATGGGAGATGTTTTCTGTGCTGGCACAGTTTCTCCTTGCCAGACAGAGTGGAAAAGCTTTTTGCTAAGATGTAGACGAGAAGAGAGGCTAAAGACGAAGGTACGGTGCTCTGCAGAGCTAAGCACCGCTCCCGGACCTCTTTCGGCAGAAGGCGCACACCGCAGAGCACTGTGAGCGGCAGAATCGTCTTTGCGCGAAGAAGCAGCTTCTTCGTCTCCGGGAGCCGGAGAGAGCGGCAACTTGGCAAAGGTGATGAAACAAGCTGTACAACACTGCGATTGTGTGCGCATCTTGCCAACTGAGAGAAAACAGTACCTGACCACTCTCCTGCCTTTTCTATTCACATGAACATTCGATTGCAAGATGTTTTGGACAACTTTCTTTCTCTTCTTGCAAAACACTCGGCAGACCTCCGTGCAGCCTCTAGAACACGATGGGAGATGTTTTCTGTGCTGGCACAGTTTCTCCTTGCCAGACAGAGTGGAAAAGCTTTTTGCTAAGATGTAGACGAGAAGAGAGGCTAAAGACGAAGGTACGGTGCTCTGCAGAGCTAAGCACCGCTCCCGGACCTCTTTCGGCAGAAGGCGCACACTGCAGAGCACTGTGAGCGGCAGAATCCTCTTTGCGCGAAGAAGCAGCTTCTTCGTCTCCGGGAGCCGGAGAGAGCGGCAACTTCGCAAAGGTGATGAAACAAGGTGTACAACACTGCGATTGTGTGCGCATCTTGCCAACTGAGAGAAAACAGTACCTGACCACTCTCCTGCCTTTTCTATTCACATGAACATTCGATTGCAAGCTGTTTTGGACAACTTTCTTTCTCTTCTTGCAAAACACTCGGCAGACCTGCGTGCAGCCTCTAGAACACGATGGGAGATGTTTTCTGTGCTGGCACAGTTTCTCCTTGCCAGACAGAGTGGAAAAGCTTTTTGCTAAGATGTAGACGAGAAGAGAGGCTAAAGACGAAGGTACGGTGCTCTGCAGAGCTAAGCACCGCTCCCGAGCGTCTTTCGGCAGAAGGCGCACACCGCAGAGCACTGTGAGCGGCAGAATCGTCTTTGCGCGAAGAAGCAGCTTCTTTGTCTCCGGGAGCCGGAGAGAGCGGCAACTTCGCAAAGGTGATGAAACAAGCTGTACAACACTGCGATTGTGTGCGCAGCTTGCCAACTGAGAGAAAACAGTACCTGACCACTCTCCTGCCTTTTGTAATCACATGAACATTCGATTGCAAGCTGTTTTGGACAACTTTCTTTCTCTTCTTGCAAAACACTCGGCAGACATCCGTGCAGCCTCTAGAACACGATGGGAGATGTTTTCTGTGCTGGCACAGTTTCTCCTTGCCAGACAGAGTGGAAAAGCTTTTTGCTAACATGTAGACGAGAAGAGAGGCTAAAGACGAAGGTACGGTGCTCTGCAGAGCTAAGCACCGCTCCCGGAGCTCTTTCGGCAGAAGGCGCACACCGCAGAGCACTGTGAGCGGCAGAATCGTCTTTGCGCGAAGAAGCAGCTTCTTCGTCTCCGGGAGCCGGAGAGAGCGGCAACTTGGCAAAGGTGATGAAACAAGCTGTACAACACTGCGATTGTGTGCGCAGCTTGCCAACTGAGAGAAAACAGTACCTGACCACTCTCCTGCCTTTTCTATTCACATGAACATTCGATTGCAAGCTGTTTTGGACAACTTTCTTTCTCTTCTTGCAAAACACTCGGCAGACCTCCGTGCAGCCTCTAGAACACGATGGGAGATGTTTTCTGTGCTGGCACAGTTTCTCCTTGCCAGACAGAGTGGAAAAGCTTTTTGCTAAGATGTAGACGAGAAGAGAGGCTAAAGAAGCACGTATGGTGCTTCTCAGAGCTAAGCACAGCTCCCGGACCTCTTTCGGCAGAAGGCGCACACCGCAGAGCACTGTGAGCGGCAGAATCGTCTTTGCGCGAAGAAGCAGCTTCTTCGTCTCCGGGAGCCGGAGAGAGCGGCAACTTGGCAAAGGTGATGAAACAAGCTGTACAACACTGCGATTGTGTGCGCAGCTTGCCAACTGAGAGAAAACAGTACCTGACCACTCTCCTGCCTTTTCTATTCACATGAACATTCGATTGCAAGCTGTTTTGGACAACTTTCTTTCTCTTCTTTCAAAACACTCGGCAGACCTCCGTGCAGCCTCTAGAACATGATGGGAGATGTTTTTTGTGCTGGCACAGTTTCTCCTTGCCAGACAGAGTGGAAAAGCTTTTTGCTAAGATGTAGACGAGAAGAGAGGCTAAAGACGAAGGTACGGTGCTCTGCAGAGCTAAGCACCGCTCCCGGACCTCTTTCGGCAGAAGGCGCACACAGCAGAGCACTGTGAGCGGCAGAATCGTCTTTGGGCGAAGAAGCAGCTTCTTCGTCTCCGGGAGCCGGAGAGAGCGGCAACTTCGCAAAGGTGATGAAACAAGCTGTACAACACTGCGATTGTGTGCGCAGCTTGCCAACTGAGAGAAAACAGTACCTGACCACTCTCCTGCCTTTTCTATTCACATGAACATTCGATTGCAAGCTGTTTTGGACAACTTTCTTTCTCTTCTTGCAAAACACTCGGCAGACCTGCGTGCAGCCTCTAGAACACGATGGGAGATGTTTTCTGTGCTGGCAAAGTTTCTCCTTGCCAGACAGAGTGGAAAAGCTTTTTGCTAAGATGTAGACGAGAAGAGAGGCTAAAGACGAAGGTACGGTGCTCTGCAGAGCTAAGCACCGCTCCCGGAGCTCTTTCGGCAGAAGGCGCACACCGCAGAGCACTGTGAGCGGCAGAATCGTCTTTGCGCGAAGAAGCAGCTTCTTCGTCTCCGGGAGCCGGAGAGAGCGGCAACTTCGCAAAGGTGATGAAACAAGCTGTACAACACTGCGATTGTGTGCGCAGCTTTCCATTTGAGAGAAAACAGTACCTGACCACTCTCCTGCATTTTCTATTCACATGAACATTCGATTGGAAGCTGTTTTGGACAACTTTCTTTCTCTTCTTGCAAAACACTCGGCAGACCTCCGTGCAGCCTCTAGAACACGATGGGAGATGTTTTCTGTGCTGGCACAGTTTCTCCTTGCCAGACAGAGTGGAAAAGCTTTTTGCTAAGATGTAGACGAGAAGAGAGGCTAAAGACGAAGGTACGGTGCTCTGCAGAGCTAAGCACCGCTCCCGGACCTCTTTCGGCAGAAGGCGCACACCGCAGAGCACTGTGAGCGGCAGAATCGTCTTTGCGCGAAGAAGCAGCTTCTTCGTCTCCGGGAGCCGGAGAGAGCGGCAACTTGGCAAAGGTGATGAAACAAGCTGTACAACACTGCGATTGTGTGCGCATCTTGCCAACTGAGAGAAAACAGTACCTGACCACTCTCCTGCCTTTTCTATTCACATGAACATTCGATTGCAAGCTGTTTTGGACAACTTTCTTTCTCTTCTTGCAAAACACTCGGCAGACCTGCGTGCAGCCTCTAGAACACGATGGGAGATGTTTTCTGTGCTGGCACAGTTTCTCCTTGCCAGACAGAGTGGAAAAGCTTTTTGCTAAGATGTAGACGAGAAGAGAGGCTAAAGACGAAGGTACGGTGCTCTGCAGAGCTAAGCACCGCTCCCGGACCTCTTTCGGCAGAAGGCGCACACTGCAGAGCACTGTGAGCGGCAGAATCCTCTTTGCGCGAAGAAGCAGCTTCTTCGTCTCCGGGAGCCGGAGAGAGCGGCAACTTCGCAAAGGTGATGAAAGAAGGTGTACAACACTGCGATTGTGTGCGCAGCTTGCCAACTGAGAGAAAACAGTACCTGACCACTCTCCTGCCTTTTGTAATCACATGAACATTCGATTGCAAGCTGTTTTGGACAACTTTCTTTCTCTTCTTGCAAAACACTCGGCAGACATCCGTGCAGCCTCTAGAACACGATGGGAGATGTTTTCTGTGCTGGCACAGTTTCTCCTTGCCAGACAGAGTGGAAAAGCTTTTTGCTAACATGTAGACGAGAAGAGAGGCTAAAGACGAAGGTACGGTGCTCTGCAGAGCTAAGCACCGCTCCCGGGCGTCTTTCGGCAGAAGGCGCACACCGCAGAGCACTGTGAGCGGCAGAATCGTCTTTGCGTGAAGAAGCAGCTTCTTCGTCTCCGGGAGCCGGAGAGAGCGGCAACTTGGCAAAGGTGATGAAACAAGCTGTACAACACTGCGATTGTGTGCGCAGCTTGCCAACTGAGAGAAAACAGTACCTGACCACTCTCCTGCCTTTTCTATTCACATGAACATTCGATTGCAAGCTGTTTTGGACAACTTTCTTTCTCTTCTTGCAAAACACTCGGCAGACCTGCGTGCAGCCTCTAGAACACGATGGGAGATGTTTTTTGTGCTGGCACAGTTTCTCCTTAGCAGACAGAGTGGAAAAGCTTTTTGCTAAGATGTAGACGAGAAGAGAGGCTAAAGACGAAGGTACGGTGCTCTGCAGAGCTAAGCACCGCTCCCGGGCGTCTTTCGGCAGAAGGCGCACACCGCAGAGCACTGTGAGCGGCAGAATCGTCTTTGCGTGAAGAAGCAGCTTCTTCGTCTCCGGGAGCCGGAGAGAGCGGCAACTTCGCAAAGGTGATGAAACAAGCTGTACAACACTGCGATTGTGTGCGCAGCTTGCCAACTGAGAGCAAACAGTACCTGACCACTCTCCTGCCTTTTCTATTCACATGAACATTCGATTGCAAGCTGTTTTGGACAACTTTCTTTCTCTTCTTGCAAAACACTCGGCAGACCTCCGTGCAGCCTCTAGAACACGATGGGAGATGTTTTCTGTGCTGGCACAGTTTCTCCTTGCCAGAAAGAGTGGAAAAGCTTTTTGCTAAGATGTAGACGAGAAGAGAGGCTAAAGAAGCACGTATGGTGCTTCTCAGAGCTAAGCACAGCTCCCGGGGCTCTTTCGGCAGAAGGCGCACACCGCAGAGCACTGTGAGCAGCAGAATCGTCTTTGCGCGAAGAAGCAGCTTCTTCGTCTCCGGGAGCCGGAGAGAGCGGCAACTTCGCAAAGGTGATGAAACAAGCTGTACAACACTGCGATTGTGTGCGCAGCTTGCCAACTGAGAGCAAACAGTACCTGATCACTCTCCTGCCTTTTCTATTCACATGAACATTCGATTGCAAGCTGTTTTGGACAACTTTCTTTCTCTTCTTGCAAAACACTCGGCAGACCTCCGTGCAGCCTCTAGAACACGATGGGAGATGTTTTTTGTGCTGGCACAGTTTCTCCTTGCCAGACAGAGTGGAAAAGCTTTTTGCTAAGATGTAGACGAGAAGAGAGGCTAAAGACGAAGGTACGGTGCTCTGCAGAGCTAAGCACCGCTCCCGGACCTCTTTCGGCAGAAGGCGCACACCGCAGAGCACTGTGAGCGGCAGAATCGTCTTTGCGCGAAGAAGCAGCTTCTTCGTCTCCGGGAGCCGGAGAGAGCGGCAACTTCGCAAAGGTGATGAAACAAGCTGTACAACACTGCGATTGTGTGCGCAGCTTTCCAATTGAGAGAAAACAGTACCTGACCACTCTCCTGCATTTTCTATTCACATGAACTTTCGATTGCAAGCTGTTTTGGACAACTTTCTTTCTCTTCTTGCAAAACACTCGGCAGACCTCCGTGCAGCCTCTAGAACACGATGGGAGATGTTTTCTGTGCTGGCACAGTTTCTCCTTGCCAGACAGAGTGGAAAAGCTTTTTGCTAAGATGTAGACGAGAAGAGAGGCTAAAGAAGCACGTATGGTGCTTCTCAGAGCTAAGCACAGCTCCCGGACCTCTTTCGGCAGCAGGCGCACACCGCAGAGCACTGTGAGCGGCAGAATCGTCTTTGCGCGAAGAAGCAGCTTCTCCGTCTCCGGGAGCCGGAGAGAGCGGCAACTTGGCAAAGGTGATGAAACAAGCTGTACAACACTGCGATTGTGTGCGCAGCTTGCCAACTGAGAGAAAACAGTACCTGACCACTCTCCTGCCTTTTCTATTCACATGAACATTCGATTGCAAGCTGTTTTGGACAACTTTCTTTCTCTTCTTTCAAAACACTCGGCAGACCTCCGTGCAGCCTCTAGAACATGATGGGAGATGTTTTTTGTGCTGGCACAGTTTCTCCTTGCCAGACAGAGTGGAAAAGCTTTTTGCTAAGATGTAGACGAGAAGAGAGGCTAAAGACGAAGGTACGGTGCTCTGCAGAGCTAAGCACCGCTCCCGGACCTCTTTCGGCAGAAGGCGCACACAGCAGAGCACTGTGAGCGGCAGAATCGTCTTTGCGCGAAGAAGCAGCTTCTTCGTCTCCGGGAGCCGGAGAGATCGGCAACTTCGCAAAGGTGATGAAACAAGCTGTACAACACTGCGATTGTGTGCGCAGCTTGCCAACTGAGAGAAAACAGTACCTGACCACTCTCCTGCCTTTTCTATTCACATGAACATTCGATTGGAAGCTGTTTTGGACAACTTTCTTTCTCTTCTTGCAAAACACTCGGCAGACCTCCGTGCAGCCTCTAGAACACGATGGGAGATGTTTTTTGTGCTGGCACAGTTTCTCCTTAGCAGACAGAGTGGAAAAGCTTTTTGCTAAGATGTAGACGAGAAGAGAGGCTAAAGACGAAGGTACGGTGCTCTGCAGAGCTAAGCACCGCTCCCGGGCCTCTTTCGGCAGAAGGCGCACACCGCAGAGCACTGTGAGCGGCAGAATCGTCTTTGCGCGAAGAAGCAGCTTCTTCGTCTCCGGGAGCCGGAGAGAGCGGCAACTTCGCAAAGGTGATGAAACAAGCTGTACAACACTGCGATTGTGTGCGCAGCTTGCCAACTGAGAGAAAACAGTACCTGACCACTCTCCTGCCTTTTCTATTCACATGAACATTCGATTGCAAGCTGTTTTGGACAACTTTCTTTCTCTTCTTGCAAAACACTCGGCAGACCTCCGTGCAGCCTCTAGAACACGATGGGAGATGTTTTTTGTGCTGGCACAGTTTCTCCTTGCCAGACAGAGTGGAAAAGCTTTTTGCTAAGATGTAGACGAGAAGAGAGGCTAAAGACGAAGGTACGGTGCTCTGCAGAGCTAAGCACCGCTCCCGGGCCTCTTTCGGCAGAAGGCGCACACAGCAGAGCACTGTGAGCGGCAGAATCGTCTTTGCGCGAAGAAGCAGCTTCTTCGTCTCCGGGAGCCGGAGAGAGCGGCAACTTGGCAAAGGTGATGAAACAAGCTGTACAACACTGCGATTGTGTGCGCAGCTTGCCAACTGAGAGAAAACAGTACCTGACCACTCTCCTGCCTTTTCTATTCACATGAACATTCGATTGCAAGCTGTTTTGGACAACTTTCTTTCTCTTCTTGCAAAACACTCGGCAGACCTCCGTGCAGCCTCTAGAACACGATGGGAGATGTTTTCTGTGCTGGCAAAGTTTCTCCTTGCCAGACAGAGTGGAAAAGCTTTTTGCTAAGATGTAGACGAGAAGAGAGGCTAAAGACGAAGGTACGGTGCTCTGCAGAGCTAAGCACCGCTCCCGGGCCTCTTTCGGCAGAAGGTGCACACCGCAGAGCACTGTGAGCGGCAGAATCGTCTTTGCGCGAAGAAGCAGCTTCTTCGTCTCCGGGAGCCGGAGAGAGCGGCAACTTCGCAAAGGTGATGAAACAAGCTGTACAACACTGCGATTGTGTGCGCAGCTTGCCAACTGAGAGAAAACAGTACCTGACCACTCTCCTGCCTTTTCTATTCACATGAACATTCGATTGCAAGCTGTTTTGGACAACTTTCTTTCTCTTCTTGCAAAACACTTGGCAGACATCCGTGCAGCCTCTAGAACACGATGGGAGATGTTTTCTGTGCTGGCAAAGTTTCTCCTTGCCAGACAGAGTGGAAAAGCTTTTTGCTAAGATGTAGACGAGAAGAGAGGCTAAAGACGAAGGTACGGTGCTCTGCAGAGCTAAGCACCGCTCCCGGAGCTCTTTCGGCAGAAGGCGCACACCGCAGAGCACTGTGAGCGGCAGAATCGTCTTTGCGCGAAGAAGCAGCTTCTTCGTCTCCGGGAGCCGGAGAGAGCGGCAACTTCGCAAAGGTGATGAAACAAGCTGTACAACACTGCGATTGTGTGCGCAGCTTTCCAATTGAGAGAAAACAGTACCTGACCACTCTCCTGCATTTTCTATTCACATGAACATTCGATTGGAAGCTGTTTTGGACAACTTTCTTTCTCTTCTTGCAAAACACTCGGCAGACATCCGTGCAGCCTCTAGAACACGATGGGAGATGTTTTCTGTGCTGGCACAGTTTCTCCTTGCCAGACAGAGTGGAAAAGCTTTTTGCTAAGATGTAGACGAGAAGAGAGGCTAAAGACGAAGGTACGGTGCTCTGCAGAGCTAAGCACCGCTCCCGGACCTCTTTCGGCAGAAGGCGCACACCGCAGAGCACTGTGAGCGGCAGATTCGTCTTTGCGCGAAGAAGTAGCTTCTTCGTCTCCGGGAGCCGGAGAGAGCGGCAACTTGGCAAAGGTGATGAAACAAGCTGTACAACACTGCGATTGTGTGCGCATCTTGCCAACTGAGAGAAAACAGTACCTGACCACTCTCCTGCCTTTTCTATTCACATGAACATTCGATTGGAAGCTGTTTTGGACAACTTTCTTTCTCTTCTTGCAAAACACTCGGCAGACCTCCGTGCAGCCTCTAGAACACGATGGGAGATGTTTTCTGTGCTGGCAAAGTTTCTCCTTGCCAGACAGAGTGGAAAAGCTTTTTGCTAAGATGTAGACGAGAAGAGAGGCTAAAGACGAAGGTACGGTGCTCTGCAGAGCTAAGCACCGCTCCCGGACCTCTTTCAGCAGAAGGCGCACACTGCAGAGCACTGTGAGCGGCAGAATCCTCTTTGCGCGAAGAAGCAGCTTCTTCGTCTCCGGGAGCCGGAGAGAGCGGCAACTTCGCAAAGGTGATGAAACAAGCTGTACAACACTGCGATTGTGTGCGCCGCTTGCCAACTGAGAGGAAACAGTACCTGACCACTCTCCTGCCTTTTCTATTCACATGAACATTCGATTGCAAGCTGTTTTGTACAACTTTCTTTCTCTTCTTGCAAAACACTTGGCAGACCTCCGTGCAGCCTCTAGAACACGATGGGAGATGTTTTCAGTGCTGGCACAGTTTCTCCTTGCCAGACAGAGTGGAAAAGCTTTTTGCTAAGATGTAGACGAGAAGAGAGGCTAAAGACGAAGGTACGGTGCTCTGCAGAGCTAAGCACCGCTCCCGAGCGTCTTTCGGCAGAAGGCGCACACCGCAGAGCACTGTGAGCGGCAGAATCGTCTTTGCGCGAAGAAGCAGCTTCTTCGTCTCCGGGAGCCGGAGAGAGCGACAACTTCGCAAAGGTGATGAAACAAGCTGTACAACACTGCGATTGTGTGCGCAGCTTGCCAACTGAGAGAAAACAGTACCTGACCACTCTCCTGCCTTTTGTAATCACATGAACATTCGATTGCAAGCTGTTTTGGACAACTTTCTTTCTCTTCTTGCAAAACACTCGGCAGACCTCCGTGCAGCCTCTAGAACACGATGGGAGATGTTTTCTGTGCTGGCACAGTTTCTCCTTGCCAGACAGAGTGGAAAAGCTTTTTGCTAAGATGTAGACGAGAAGAGAGGCTAAAGACGAAGGTACGGTGCTCTGCAGAGCTAAGCACCGCTCCCGGAGCTCTTTCGGCAGAAGGCGCACACCGCAGAGCACTGTGAGCGGCAGAATCGTCTTTGCGCGAAGAAGCAGCTTCTTCGTCTCCGGGAGCCGGAGAGAGCGGCAACTTCGCAAAGGTGATGAAACAAGGTGTACAACACTGCGATTGTGTGCGCATCTTGCCAACTGAGAGAAAACAGTACCTGACCACTCTCCTGCCTTTTCTATTCACATGAACATTGGATTGCAAGCTGTTTTGGACAACTTTCTTTCTCTTCTTGCAAAACACTCGGCAGACCTGCGTGCAGCCTCTAGAACACGATGGGAGATGTTTTCTGTGCTGGCACAGTTTCTCCTTGCCAGACAGAGTGGAAAAGCTTTTTGCTAAGATGTAGACGAGAAGAGAGGCTAAAGACGAAGGTACGGTGCTCTGCAGAGCTAAGCACCGCTCCCGAGCGTCTTTCGGCAGAAGGCGCACACCGCAGAGCACTGTGAGCGGCAGAATCGTCTTTGCGCGAAGAAGCAGCTTCTTTGTCTCCGGGAGCCGGAGAGAGCGGCAACTTCGCAAAGGTGATGAAACAAGCTGTACAACACTGCGATTGTGTGCGCAGCTTGCCAACTGAGAGAAAACAGTACCTGACCACTCTCCTGCCTTTTGTAATCACATGAACATTCGATTGCAAGCTGTTTTGGACAACTTTCTTTCTCTTCTTGCAAAACACTCGGCAGACATCCGTGCAGCCTCTAGAACACGATGGGAGATGTTTTCTGTGCTGGCACAGTTTCTCCTTGCCAGACAGAGTGGAAAAGCTTTTTGCTAACATGTAGACGAGAAGAGAGGCTAAAGACGAAGGTACGGTGCTCTGCAGAGCTAAGCACCGCTCCCGGAGCTCTTTCGGCAGAAGGCGCACACCGCAGAGCACTGTGAGCGGCAGAATCGTCTTTGCGCGAAGAAGCAGCTTCTTCGTCTCCGGGAGCCGGAGAGAGCGGCAACTTCGCAAAGGTGATGAAACAAGCTGTACAACACTGCGATTGTGTGCGCAGCTTGCCAACTGAGAGAAAACAGTACCTGACCACTCTCCTGCCTTTTCTATTCACATGAACATTCGATTGCAAGCTGTTTTGGACAACTTTCTTTCTCTTCTTGCAAAACACTCGGCAGACCTCCGTGCAGCCTCTAGAACACGATGGGAGATGTTTTCTGTGCTGGCACAGTTTCTCCTTGCCAGACAGAGTGGAAAAGCTTTTTGCTAAGATGTAGACGAGAAGAGAGGCTAAAGAAGCACGTATGGTGCTTCTCAGAGCTAAGCACAGCTCCCGGACCTCTTTCGGCAGAAGGCGCACACCGCAGAGCACTGTGAGCGGCAGAATCGTCTTTGCGCGAAGAAGCAGCTTCTTCGTCTCCGGGAGCCGGAGAGAGCGGCAACTTGGCAAAGGTGATGAAACAAGCTGTACAACACTGCGATTGTGTGCGCAGCTTGCCAACTGAGAGAAAACAGTACCTGACCACTCTCCTGCCTTTTCTATTCACATGAACATTCGATTGCAAGCTGTTTTGGACAACTTTCTTTCTCTTCTTTCAAAACACTCGGCAGACCTCCGTGCAGCCTCTAGAACATGATGGGAGATGTTTTTTGTGCTGGCACAGTTTCTCCTTGCCAGACAGAGTGGAAAAGCTTTTTGCTAAGATGTAGACGAGAAGAGAGGCTAAAGACGAAGGTACGGTGCTCTGCAGAGCTAAGCACCGCTCCCGGACCTCTTTCGGCAGAAGGCGCACACAGCAGAGCACTGTGAGCGGCAGAATCGTCTTTGCGCGAAGAAGCAGCTTCTTCGTCTCCGGGAGCCGGAGAGAGCGGCAACTTCGCAAAGGTGATGAAACAAGCTGTACAACACTGCGATTGTGTGCGCAGCTTGCCAAGTGAGAGAAAACAGTACCTGACCACTCTCCTGCCTTTTCTATTCACATGAACATTCGATTGCAAGCTGTTTTGGACAACTTTCTTTCTCTTCTTGCAAAACACTCGGCAGACCTGCGTGCAGCCTCTAGAACACGATGGGAGATGTTTTCTGTGCTGGCAAAGTTTCTCCTTGCCAGACAGAGTGGAAAAGCTTTTTGCTAAGATGTAGACGAGAAGAGAGGCTAAAGACGAAGGTACGGTGCTCTGCAGAGCTAAGCACCGCTCCCGGAGCTCTTTCGGCAGAAGGCGCACACCGCAGAGCACTGTGAGCGGCAGAATCGTCTTTGCGCGAAGAAGCAGCTTCTTCGTCTCCGGGAGCCGGAGAGAGCGGCAACTTCGCAAAGGTGATGAAACAAGCTGTACAACACTGCGAATGTGTGCGCAGCTTTCCATTTGAGAGAAAACAGTACCTTACCACTCTCCTGCATTTTCTATTCACATGAACATTCGATTGGAAGCTGTTTTGGACAACTTTCTTTCTCTTCTTGCAAAACACTCGGCAGACCTCCGTGCAGCCTCTAGAACACGATGGGAGATGTTTTCTGTGCTGGCACAGTTTCTCCTTGCCAGACAGAGTGGAAAAGCTTTTTGCTAAGATGTAGACGAGAAGAGAGGCTAAAGACGAAGGTACGGTGCTCTGCAGAGCTAAGCACCGCTCCCGGACCTCTTTCGGCAGAAGGCGCACACCGCAGAGCACTGTGAGCGGCAGAATCGTCTTTGCGCGAAGAAGCAGCTTCTTCGTCTCCGGGAGCCGGAGAGAGCGGCAACTTGGCAAAGGTGATGAAACAAGCTGTACAACACTGCGATTGTGTGCGCATCTTGCCAACTGAGAGAAAACAGTACCTGACCACTCTCCTGCCTTTTCTATTCACATGAACATTCGATTGCAAGCTGTTTTGGACAACTTCTTTCTCTTCTTGCAAAACACTCGGCAGACCTCCGTGCAGCCTCTAGAACACGATGGGAGATGTTTTTTGTGCTGGCACAGTTTCTCCTTGCCAGACAGAGTGGAAAAGCTTTTTGCTAAGATGTAGACGAGAAGAGAGGCTAAAGACGAAGGTACGGTGCTCTGCAGAGCTAAGCACCGCTCCCGGACCTCTTTCGGCAGAAGGCGCACACTGCAGAGCACTGTGAGCGGCAGAATCCTCTTTGCGCGAAGAAGCAGCTTCTTCGTCTCCGGGAGCCGGAGAGAGCGGCAACTTCGCAAAGGTGATGAAACAAGGTGTACAACACTGCGATTGTGTGCGCAGCTTGCCAACTGAGAGAAAACAGTACCTGACCACTCTCCTGCCTTTTGTAATCACATGAACATTCGATTGCAAGCTGTTTTGGACAACTTTCTTTCTCTTCTTGCAAAACACTCGGCAGACATCCGTGCAGCCTCTAGAACACGATGGGAGATGTTTTCTGTGCTGGCACAGTTTCTCCTTGCCAGACAGAGTGGAAAAGCTTTTTGCTAAGATGTAGACGAGAAGAGAGGCTAAAGACGAAGGTACGGTGCTCTGCAGAGCTAAGCACCGCTCCCGAGCGTCTTTCGGCAGAAGGCGCACACCGCAGAGCACTGTGAGCGGCAGAATCGTCTTTGCGCGAAGAAGCAGCTTCTTTGTCTCCGGGAGCCGGAGAGAGCGGCAACTTCGCAAAGGTGATGAAACAAGCTGTACAACACTGCGATTGTGTGCGCAGCTTGCCAACTGAGAGAAAACAGTACCTGACCACTCTCCTGCCTTTTGTAATCACATGAACATTCGATTGCAAGCTGTTTTGGACAACTTTCTTTCTCTTCTTGCAAAACACTCGGCAGACATCCGTGCAGCCTCTAGAACACGATGGGAGATGTTTTCTGTGCTGGCACAGTTTCTCCTTGCCAGACAGAGTGGAAAAGCTTTTTGCTAACATGTAGACGAGAAGAGAGGCTAAAGACGAAGGTACGGTGCTCTGCAGAGCTAAGCACCGCTCCCGGAGCTCTTTCGGCAGAAGGCGCACACCGCAGAGCACTGTGAGCGGCAGAATCGTCTTTGCGCGAAGAAGCAGCTTCTTCGTCTCCGGGAGCCGGAGAGAGCGGCAACTTCGCAAAGGTGATGAAACAAGCTGTACAACACTGCGATTGTGTGCGCAGCTTGCCAACTGAGAGAAAACAGTACCTGACCACTCTCCTGCCTTTTCTATTCACATGAACATTCGATTGCAAGCTGTTTTGGACAACTTTCTTTCTCTTCTTGCAAAACACTCGGCAGACCTCCGTGCAGCCTCTAGAACACGATGGGAGATGTTTTCTGTGCTGGCACAGTTTCTCCTTGCCAGACAGAGTGGAAAAGCTTTTTGCTAAGATGTAGACGAGAAGAGAGGCTAAAGAAGCACGTATGGTGCTTCTCAGAGCTAAGCACAGCTCCCGGACCTCTTTCGGCAGAAGGCGCACACCGCAGAGCACTGTGAGCGGCAGAATCGTCTTTGCGCGAAGAAGCAGCTTCTTCGTCTCCGGGAGCCGGAGAGAGCGGCAACTTGGCAAAGGTGATGAAACAAGCTGTACAACACTGCGATTGTGTGCGCAGCTTGCCAACTGAGAGAAAACAGTACCTGACCACTCTCCTGCCTTTTCTATTCACATGAACATTCGATTGCAAGCTGTTTTGGACAACTTTCTTTCTCTTCTTTCAAAACACTCGGCAGACCTCCGTGCAGCCTCTAGAACATGATGGGAGATGTTTTTTGTGCTGGCACAGTTTCTCCTTGCCAGACAGAGTGGAAAAGCTTTTTGCTAAGATGTAGACGAGAAGAGAGGCTAAAGACGAAGGTACGGTGCTCTGCAGAGCTAAGCACCGCTCCCGGACCTCTTTCGGCAGAAGGCGCACACAGCAGAGCACTGTGAGCGGCAGAATCGTCTTTGCGCGAAGAAGCAGCTTCTTCGTCTCCGGGAGCCGGAGAGAGCGGCAACTTCGCAAAGGTGATGAAACAAGCTGTACAACACTGCGATTGTGTGCGCAGCTTGCCAAGTGAGAGAAAACAGTACCTGACCACTCTCCTGCCTTTTCTATTCACATGAACATTCGATTGCAAGCTGTTTTGGACAACTTTCTTTCTCTTCTTGCAAAACACTCGGCAGACCTGCGTGCAGCCTCTAGAACACGATGGGAGATGTTTTCTGTGCTGGCAAAGTTTCTCCTTGCCAGACAGAGTGGAAAAGCTTTTTGCTAAGATGTAGACGAGAAGAGAGGCTAAAGACGAAGGTACGGTGCTCTGCAGAGCTAAGCACCGCTCCCGGAGCTCTTTCGGCAGAAGGCGCACACCGCAGAGCACTGTGAGCGGCAGAATCGTCTTTGCGCGAAGAAGCAGCTTCTTCGTCTCCGGGAGCCGGAGAGAGCGGCAACTTCGCAAAGGTGATGAAACAAGCTGTACAACACTGCGATTGTGTGCGCAGCTTTCCATTTGAGAGAAAACAGTACCTGACCACTCTCCTGCATTTTCTATTCACATGAACATTCGATTGGAAGCTGTTTTGGACAACTTTCTTTCTCTTCTTGCAAAACACTCGGCAGACCTGCGTGCAGCCTCTAGAACACGATGGGAGATGTTTTCTGTGCTGGCACAGTTTCTCCTTGCCAGACAGAGTGGAAAAGCTTTTTGCTAAGATGTAGACGAGAAGAGAGGCTAAAGACGAAGGTACGGTGCTCTGCAGAGCTAAGCACCGCTCCCGGACCTCTTTCGGCAGAAGGCGCACACCGCAGAGCACTGTGAGCCGCAGAATCGTCTTTGCGCGAAGAAGCAGCTTCTTCGTCTCCGGGAGCCGGAGAGAGCGGCAACTTGGCAAAGGTGATGAAACAAGCTGTACAACACTGCGATTGTGTGCGCATCTTGCCAACTGAGAGAAAACAGTACCTGACCACTCTCCTGCCTTTTCTATTCACATGAACATTCGATTGCAAGCTGTTTTGGACAACTTTCTTTCTCTTCTTGCAAAACACTCGGCAGACCTCCGTGCAGCCTCTAGAACACGATGGGAGATGTTTTCTGTGCTGGCACAGTTTCTCCTTGCCAGACAGAGTGGAAAAGCTTTTTGCTAAGATGTAGACGAGAAGAGAGGCTAAAGACGAAGGTACGGTGCTCTGCAGAGCTAAGCACCGCTCCCGGACCTCTTTCGGCAGAAGGCGCACACTGCAGAGCACTGTGAGCGGCAGAATCCTCTTTGCGCGAAGAAGCAGCTTCTTCGTCTCCGGGAGCCGGAGAGAGCGGCAACTTCGCAAAGGTGATGAAACAAGGTGTACAACACTGCGATTGTGTGCGCAGCTTGCCAACTGAGAGAAAACAGTACCTGACCACTCTCCTGCCTTTTCTATTCACATGAACATTCGATTGCAAGCTGTTTTGGACAACTTTCTTTCTCTTCTTGCAAAACACTCGGCAGACCTCCGTGCAGCCTCTAGAAGACGATGGGAGATGTTTTCTCTGCTGGCACAGTTTCTCCTTGCCAGACAGAGTGGAAAAGCTTTTTGCTAACATGTAGACGAGAAGAGAGGCTAAAGACGAAGGTACGGTGCTCTGCAGAGCTAAGCACCGCTCCCGGACCTCTTTCGGCAGAAGGCGCACACCGCAGAGCACTGTGAGCGGCAGAATCGTCTTTGCGCGAAGAAGCAGCTTCTTCGTCTCCGGGAGCCGGAGAGAGCGGCAACTTCGCAAAGGTGATGAAACAAGCTGTACAACACTGCGAATGTGTGCGCAGCTTTCCATTTGAGAGAAAACAGTACCTTACCACTCTCCTGCATTTTCTATTCACATGAACATTCGATTGGAAGCTGTTTTGGACAACTTTCTTTCTCTTCTTGCAAAACACTCGGCAGACCTCCGTGCAGCCTCTAGAACACGATGGGAGATGTTTTCTGTGCTGGCACAGTTTCTCCTTGCCAGACAGAGTGGAAAAGCTTTTTGCTAAGATGTAGACGAGAAGAGAGGCTAAAGACGAAGGTACGGTGCTCTGCAGAGCTAAGCACCGCTCCCGGACCTCTTTCGGCAGAAGGCGCACACCGCAGAGCACTGTGAGCGGCAGAATCGTCTTTGCGCGAAGAAGCAGCTTCTTCGTCTCCGGGAGCCGGAGAGAGCGGCAACTTGGCAAAGGTGATGAAACAAGCTGTACAACACTGCGATTGTGTGCGCATCTTGCCAACTGAGAGAAAACAGTACCTGACCACTCTCCTGCCTTTTCTATTCACATGAACATTCGATTGCAAGCTGTTTTGGACAACTTCTTTCTCTTCTTGCAAAACACTCGGCAGACCTCCGTGCAGCCTCTAGAACACGATGGGAGATGTTTTTTGTGCTGGCACAGTTTCTCCTTGCCAGACAGAGTGGAAAAGCTTTTTGCTAAGATGTAGACGAGAAGAGAGGCTAAAGACGAAGGTACGGTGCTCTGCAGAGCTAAGCACCGCTCCCGGACCTCTTTCGGCAGAAGGCGCACACTGCAGAGCACTGTGAGCGGCAGAATCCTCTTTGCGCGAAGAAGCAGCTTCTTCGTCTCCGGGAGCCGGAGAGAGCGGCAACTTCGCAAAGGTGATGAAACAAGGTGTACAACACTGCGATTGTGTGCGCAGCTTGCCAACTGAGAGAAAACAGTACCTGACCACTCTCCTGCCTTTTGTAATCACATGAACATTCGATTGCAAGCTGTTTTGGACAACTTTCTTTCTCTTCTTGCAAAACACTCGGCAGACATCCGTGCAGCCTCTAGAACACGATGGGAGATGTTTTCTGTGCTGGCACAGTTTCTCCTTGCCAGACAGAGTGGAAAAGCTTTTTGCTAAGATGTAGACGAGAAGAGAGGCTAAAGACGAAGGTACGGTGCTCTGCAGAGCTAAGCACCGCTCCCGAGCGTCTTTCGGCAGAAGGCGCACACCGCAGAGCACTGTGAGCGGCAGAATCGTCTTTGCGCGAAGAAGCAGCTTCTTTGTCTCCGGGAGCCGGAGAGAGCGGCAACTTGGCAAAGGTGATGAAACAAGCTGTACAACACTGCGATTGTGTGCGCAGCTTGCCAACTGAGAGAAAACAGTACCTGACCACTCTCCTGCCTTTTGTAATCACATGAACATTCGATTGCAAGCTGTTTTGGACAACTTTCTTTCTCTTCTTGCAAAACACTCGGCAGACATCCGTGCAGCCTCTAGAACACGATGGGAGATGTTTTCTGTGCTGGCACAGTTTCTCCTTGCCAGACAGAGTGGAAAAGCTTTTTGCTAACATGTAGACGAGAAGAGAGGCTAAAGACGAAGGTACGGTGCTCTGCAGAGCTAAGCACCGCTCCCGGAGCTCTTTCGGCAGAAGGCGCACACCGCAGAGCACTGTGAGCGGCAGAATCGTCTTTGCGCGAAGAAGCAGCTTCTTCGTCTCCGGGAGCCGGAGAGAGCGGCAACTTCGCAAAGGTGATGAAACAAGCTGTACAACACTGCGATTGTGTGCGCAGCTTGCCAACTGAGAGAAAACAGTACCTGACCACTCTCCTGCCTTTTCTATTCACATGAACATTCGATTGCAAGCTGTTTTGGACAACTTTCTTTCTCTTCTTGCAAAACACTCGGCAGACCTCCGTGCAGCCTCTAGAACACGATGGGAGATGTTTTCTGTGCTGGCACAGTTTCTCCTTGCCAGACAGAGTGGAAAAGCTTTTTGCTAAGATGTAGACGAGAAGAGAGGCTAAAGAAGCACGTATGGTGCTTCTCAGAGCTAAGCACAGCTCCCGGACCTCTTTCGGCAGAAGGCGCACACCGCAGAGCACTGTGAGCGGCAGAATCGTCTTTGCGCGAAGAAGCAGCTTCTTCGTCTCCGGGAGCCGGAGAGAGCGGCAACTTGGCAAAGGTGATGAAACAAGCTGTACAACACTGCGATTGTGTGCGCAGCTTGCCAACTGAGAGAAAACAGTACCTGACCACTCTCCTGCCTTTTCTATTCACATGAACATTCGATTGCAAGCTGTTTTGGACAACTTTCTTTCTCTTCTTTCAAAACACTCGGCAGACCTCCGTGCAGCCTCTAGAACATGATGGGAGATGTTTTTTGTGCTGGCACAGTTTCTCCTTGCCAGACAGAGTGGAAAAGCTTTTTGCTAAGATGTAGACGAGAAGAGAGGCTAAAGACGAAGGTACGGTGCTCTGCAGAGCTAAGCACCGCTCCCGGACCTCTTTCGGCAGAAGGCGCACACAGCAGAGCACTGTGAGCGGCAGAATCGTCTTTGCGCGAAGAAGCAGCTTCTTCGTCTCCGGGAGCCGGAGAGAGCGGCAACTTCGCAAAGGTGATGAAACAAGCTGTACAACACTGCGATTGTGTGCGCAGCTTGCCAAGTGAGAGAAAACAGTACCTGACCACTCTCCTGCCTTTTCTATTCACATGAACATTCGATTGCAAGCTGTTTTGGACAACTTTCTTTCTCTTCTTGCAAAACACTCGGCAGACCTGCGTGCAGCCTCTAGAACACGATGGGAGATGTTTTCTGTGCTGGCAAAGTTTCTCCTTGCCAGACAGAGTGGAAAAGCTTTTTGCTAAGATGTAGACGAGAAGAGAGGCTAAAGACGAAGGTACGGTGCTCTGCAGAGCTAAGCACCGCTCCCGGAGCTCTTTCGGCAGAAGGCGCACACCGCAGAGCACTGTGAGCGGCAGAATCGTCTTTGCGCGAAGAAGCAGCTTCTTCGTCTCCGGGAGCCGGAGAGAGCGGCAACTTCGCAAAGGTGATGAAACAAGCTGTACAACACTGCGATTGTGTGCGCAGCTTTCCATTTGAGAGAAAACAGTACCTGACCACTCTCCTGCATTTTCTATTCACATGAACATTCGATTGGAAGCTGTTTTGGACAACTTTCTTTCTCTTCTTGCAAAACACTCGGCAGACCTGCGTGCAGCCTCTAGAACACGATGGGAGATGTTTTCTGTGCTGGCACAGTTTCTCCTTGCCAGACAGAGTGGAAAAGCTTTTTGCTAAGATGTAGACGAGAAGAGAGGCTAAAGACGAAGGTACGGTGCTCTGCAGAGCTAAGCACCGCTCCCGGACCTCTTTCGGCAGAAGGCGCACACCGCAGAGCACTGTGAGCGGCAGAATCGTCTTTGCGCGAAGAAGCAGCTTCTTCGTCTCCGGGAGCCGGAGAGAGCGGCAACTTGGCAAAGGTGATGAAACAAGCTGTACAACACTGCGATTGTGTGCGCATCTTGCCAACTGAGAGAAAACAGTACCTGACCACTCTCCTGCCTTTTCTATTCACATGAACATTCGATTGCAAGCTGTTTTGGACAACTTTCTTTCTCTTCTTGCAAAACACTCGGCAGACCTCCGTGCAGCCTCTAGAACACGATGGGAGATGTTTTCTGTGCTGGCACAGTTTCTCCTTGCCAGACAGAGTGGAAAAGCTTTTTGCTAAGATGTAGACGAGAAGAGAGGCTAAAGACGAAGGTACGGTGCTCTGCAGAGCTAAGCACCGCTCCCGGACCTCTTTCGGCAGAAGGCGCACACTGCAGAGCACTGTGAGCGGCAGAATCCTCTTTGCGCGAAGAAGCAGCTTCTTCGTCTCCGGGAAGCCGGAGAGAGCGGCAACTTCGCAAAGGTGATGAAACAAGGTGTACAACACTGCGATTGTGTGCGCAGCTTGCCAACTGAGAGAAAACAGTACCTGACCACTCTCCTGCCTTTTGTAATCACATGAACATTCGATTGCAAGCTGTTTTGGACAACTTTCTTTCTCTTCTTGCAAAACACTCGGCAGACATCCGTGCAGCCTCTAGAACACGATGGGAGATGTTTTCTGTGCTGGCACAGTTTCTCCTTGCCAGACAGAGTGGAAAAGCTTTTTGCTAACATGTAGACGAGAAGAGAGGCTAAAGACGAAGGTACGGTGCTCTGCAGAGCTAAGCACCGCTCCCGGGCGTCTTTCGGCAGAAGGCGCACACCGCAGAGCACTGTGAGCGGCAGAATCGTCTTTGCGTGAAGAAGCAGCTTCTTCGTCTCCGGGAGCCGGAGAGAGCGGCAACTTCGCAAAGGTGATGAAACAAGCTGTACAACACTGCGATTGTGTGCGCAGCTTGCCAACTGAGAGAAAACAGTACCTGACCACTCTCCTGCCTTTTCTATTCACATGAACATTCGATTGCAAGCTGTTTTGGACAACTTTCTTTCTCTTCTTGCAAAACACTCGGCAGACCTGCGTGCAGCCTCTAGAACACGATGGGAGATGTTTTTTGTGCTGGCACAGTTTCTCCTTAGCAGACAGAGTGGAAAAGCTTTTGCTAAGATGTAGACGAGAAGAGAGGCTAAAGACGAAGGTACGGTGCTCTGCAGAGCTAAGCACCGCTCCCGGGCGTCTTTCGGCAGAAGGCGCACACCGCAGAGCACTGTGAGCGGCAGAATCGTCTTTGCGTGAAGAAGCAGCTTCTTCGTCTCCGGGAGCCGGAGAGAGCGGCAACTTCGCAAGGGTGATGAAACAAGCTGTACAACACTGCGATTGTGTGCGCAGCTTGCCAACTGAGAGCAAACAGTACCTGACCACTCTCCTGCCTTTTCTATTCACATGAACATTCGATTGCAAGCTGTTTTGGACAACTTTCTTTCTCTTCTTGCAAAACACTCGGCAGACCTCCGTGCAGCCTCTAGAACACGATGGGAGATGTTTTCTGTGCTGGCACAGTTTCTCCTTGCCAGAAAGAGTGGAAAAGCTTTTTGCTAAGATGTAGACGAGAAGAGAGGCTAAAGAAGCACGTATGGTGCTTCTCAGAGCTAAGCACAGCTCCCGGGGCTCTTTCGGCAGAAGGCGCACACCGCAGAGCACTGTGAGCAGCAGAATCGTCTTTGCGCGAAGAAGCAGCTTCTTCGTCTCCGGGAGCCGGAGAGAGCGGCAACTTCGCAAAGGTGATGAAACATGCTGTACAACACTGCGATTGTGTGCGCAGCTTGCCAACTGAGAGCAAACAGTACCTGATCACTCTCCTGCCTTTTCTATTCACATGAACATTCGATTGCAAGCTGTTTTGGACAACTTTCTTTCTCTTCTTGCAAAACACTCGGCAGACCTCCGTGCAGCCTCTAGAACACGATGGGAGATGTTTTTTGTGCTGGCACAGTTTCTCCTTGCCAGACAGAGTGGAAAAGCTTTTTGCTAAGATGTAGACGAGAAGAGAGGCTAAAGACGAAGGTACGGTGCTCTGCAGAGCTAAGCACCGCTCCCGGACCTCTTTCGGCAGAAGGCGCACACCGCAGAGCACTGTGAGCGGCAGAATCGTCTTTGCGCGAAGAAGCAGCTTCTTCGTCTCCGGGAGCCGGAGAGAGCGGCAACTTCGCAAAGGTGATGAAACAAGCTGTACAACACTGCGATTGTGTGCGCAGCTTTCCAATTGAGAGAAAACAGTACCTGACCACTCTCCTGCATTTTCTATTCACATGAACATTCGATTGCAAGCTGTTTTGGACAACTTTCTTTCTCTTCTTGCAAAACACTCGGCAGACCTCCGTGCAGCCTCTAGAACACGATGGGAGATGTTTTCTGTGCTGGCACAGTTTCTCCTTGCCAGACAGAGTGGAAAAGCTTTTTGCTAAGATGTAGACGAGAAGAGAGGCTAAAGAAGCACGTATGGTGCTTCTCAGAGCTAAGCACAGCTCCCGGACCTCTTTCGGCAGAAGGCGCACACCGCAGAGCACTGTGAGCGGCAGAATCGTCTTTGCGCGAAGAAGCAGCTTCTCCGTCTCCGGGAGCCGGAGAGAGCGGCAACTTGGCAAAGGTGATGAAACAAGCTGTACAACACTGCGATTGTGTGCGCAGCTTGCCAACTGAGAGAAAACAGTACCTGACCACTCTCCTGCCTTTTCTATTCACATGAACATTCGATTGCAAGCTGTTTTGGACAACTTTCTTTCTCTTCTTTCAAAACACTCGGCAGACCTCCGTGCAGCCTCTAGAACATGATGGGAGATGTTTTTTGTGCTGGCACAGTTTCTCCTTGCCAGACAGAGTGGAAAAGCTTTTTGCTAAGATGTAGACGAGAAGAGAGGCTAAAGACGAAGGTACGGTGCTCTGCAGAGCTAAGCACCGCTCCCGGACCTCTTTCGGCAGAAGGCGCACACAGCAGAGCACTGTGAGCGGCAGAATCGTCTTTGCGCGAAGAAGCAGCTTCTTCGTCTCCGGGAGCCGGAGAGATCGGCAACTTCGCAAAGGTGATGAAACAAGCTGTACAACACTGCGATTGTGTGCGCAGCTTGCCAAGTGAGAGAAAACAGTACCTGACCACTCTCCTGCCTTTTCTATTCACATGAACATTCGATTGCAAGCTGTTTTGGACAACTTTCTTTCTCTTCTTGCAAAACACTCGGCAGACCTGCGTGCAGCCTCTAGAACACGATGGGAGATGTTTTCTGTGCTGGCACAGTTTCTCCTTGCCAGACAGAGTGGAAAAGCTTTTTGCTAAGATGTAGACGAGAAGAGAGGCTAAAGACGAAGGTACGGTGCTCTGCAGAGCTAAGCACCGCTCCCGGACCTCTTTCGGCAGAAGGCGCACACCGCAGAGCACTGTGAGCGGCAGAATCGTCTTTGCGCGAAGAAGCAGCTTCTTCGTCTCCGGGAGCCGGAGAGAGCGGCAACTTGGCAAAGGTGATGAAACAAGCTGTACAACACTGCGATTGTGTGCGCAGCGTGCCAACTGAGAGAAAACAGTACCTGACCACTCTCCTGCCTTTTCTATTCACATGAACATTCGATTGGAAGCTGTTTTGGACAACTTTCTTTCTCTTCTTGCAAAACACTCGGCAGACCTCCGTGCAGCCTCTAGAACACGATGGGAGATGTTTTTTGTGCTGGCACAGTTTCTCCTTAGCAGACAGAGTGGAAAAGCTTTTTGCTAAGATGTAGACGAGAAGAGAGGCTAAAGACGAAGGTACGGTGCTCTGCAGAGCTAAGCACCGCTCCCGGGCCTCTTCGGCAGAAGGCGCACACAGCAGAGCACTGTGAGCGGCAGAATCGTCTTTGCGCGGAAGAAGCAGCTTTCTTCGTCTCCGGGAGCCGGAGAGAGCGGCAACTTCGCAAAGGTGATGAAACAAGCTGTACAACACTGCGATTGTGTGCGCAGCTTGCCAACTGAGAGAAAACAGTACCTGACCACTCTCCTGCCTTTTCTATTCACATGAACATTCGATTGCAAGCTGTTTTGGACAACTTTCTTTCTCTTCTTGCAAAACACTCGGCAGACCTCCGTGCAGCCTCTAGAACACGATGGGAGATGTTTTTTGTGCTGGCACAGTTTCTCCTTGCCAGACAGAGTGGAAAAGCTTTTTGCTAAGATGTAGACGAGAAGAGAGGCTAAAGACGAAGGTACGGTGCTCTGCAGAGCTAAGCACCGCTCCCGGGCCTCTTTCGGCAGAAGGCGCACACAGCAGAGCACTGTGAGCGGCAGAATCGTCTTTGCGCGAAGAAGCAGCTTCTTCGTCTCCGGGAGCCGGAGAGAGCGGCAACTTGGCAAAGGTGATGAAACAAGCTGTACAACACTGCGATTGTGTGCGCAGCTTGCCAACTGAGAGCAAACAGTACCTGACCACTCTCCTGCCTTTTCTATTCACATGAACATTCGATTGCAAGCTGTTTTGGACAACTTTCTTTCTCTTCTTGCAAAACACACGGCAGACCTCCGTGCAGCCTCTAGAACACGATGGGAGATGTTTTCTGTGCTGGCACAGTTTCTCCTTGCCAGACAGAGTGGAAAAGCTTTTTGCTAAGATGTAGACGAGAAGAGAGGCTAAAGAAGCTGGTGCGGTGCTTCTCAGAGCTTAGCACAGCTCCCGGGGCTCTTTCGGCAGAAGGCGCACACCGCAGAGCACTGTGAGCGGCAGAATCGTCTTTGCGCGAAGAAGCAGCTTCTTCGTCTCCGGGAGCCGGAGAGAGCGGCAACTTGGCAAAGGTGATGAAACAAGCTGTACAACACTGCGATTGTGTGCGCAGCTTGCCAACTGAGAGAAAACAGTACCTGACCACTCTCCTGCCTTTTCTATTCACATGAACATTCGATTGCAAGCTGTTTTGGACAACTTTCTTTCTCTTCTTGCAAAACACTTGGCAGACATCCGTGCAGCCTCTAGAACACGATGGGAGATGTTTTCTGTGCTGGCAAAGTTTCTCCTTGCCAGACAGAGTGGAAAAGCTTTTTGCTAAGATGTAGACGAGAAGAGAGGCTAAAGACGAAGGTACGGTGCTCTGCAGAGCTAAGCACCGCTCCCGGAGCTCTTTCGGCAGAAGGCGCACACCGCAGAGCACTGTGAGCGGCAGAATCGTCTTTGCGCGAAGAAGCAGCTTCTTCGTCTCCGGGAGCCGGAGAGAGCGGCAACTTCGCAAAGGTGATGAAACAAGCTGTACAACACTGCGATTGTGTGCGCAGCTTTCCAATTGAGAGAAAACAGTACCTGACCACTCTCCTGCATTTTCTATTCACATGAACATTGGATTGGAAGCTGTTTTGGACAACTTTCTTTCTCTTCTTGCAAAACACTCGGCAGACATCCGTGCAGCCTCTAGAACACGATGGGAGATGTTTTCTGTGCTGGCACAGTTTCTCCTTGCCAGACAGAGTGGAAAAGCTTTTTGCTAAGATGTAGACGAGAAGAGAGGCTAAAGACGAAGGTACGGTGCTCTGCAGAGCTAAGCACCGCTCCCGGACCTCTTTCGGCAGAAGGCGCACACCGCAGAGCACTGTGAGCGGCAGATTCGTCTTTGCGCGAAGAAGCAGCTTCTTCGTCTCCGGGAGCCGGAGAGAGCGGCAACTTGGCAAAGGTGATGAAACAAGCTGTACAACACTGCGATTGTGTGCGCATCTTGCCAACTGAGAGAAAACAGTACCTGACCACTCTCCTGCCTTTTCTATTCACATGAACATTCGATTGGAAGCTGTTTTGGACAACTTTCTTTCTCTTCTTGCAAAACACTCGGCAGACCTCCGTGCAGCCTCTAGAACACGATGGGAGATGTTTTCTGTGCTGGCAAAGTTTCTCCTTGCCAGACAGAGTGGAAAAGCTTTTTGCTAAGATGTAGACGAGAAGAGAGGCTAAAGACGAAGGTACGGTGCTCTGCAGAGCTAAGCACCGCTCCCGGACCTCTTTCAGCAGAAGGCGCACACTGCAGAGCACTGTGAGAGGCAGAATCCTCTTTGCGCGAAGAAGCAGCTTCTTCGTCTCCGGGAGCCGGAGAGAGCGGCAACTTCGCAAAGGTGATGAAACAAGCTGTACAACACTGCGATTGTGTGCGCCGCTTGCCAACTGAGAGAAAACAGTACCTGACCACTCTCCTGCCTTTTCTATTCACATGAACATTCGATTGCAAGCTGTTTTGGACAACTTTCTTTCTCTTCTTGCAAAACACTTGGCAGACCTCCGTGCAGCCTCTAGACCACGATGGGAGATGTTTTCAGTGCTGGCACAGTTTCTCCTTGCCAGACAGAGTGGAAAAGCTTTTTGCTAAGATGTAGACGAGAAGAGAGGCTAAAGACGAAGGTACGGTGCTCTGCAGAGCTAAGCACCGCTCCCGGGCCTCTTTCGGCAGAAGGCGCACACCGCAGAGCACTGTGAACGGCAGAATCGTCTTTGCGCGAAGAAGCAGCTTCTTCGTCTCCGGGAGCCGGAGAGAGCGGCAACTTCGCAAAGGTGATGAAACAAGCTGTACGACACTGCGATTGTGTGCGCAGCTTGCCAACTGAGAGCAAACAGTACCTGACCACTCTCCTGCCTTTTGTAATCACATGAACATTCGATTGCAAGCTGTTTTGGACAACTTTCTTTCTCTTCGTGCAAAACACTCGGCAGACCTCCGTGCAGCCTCTAGAACACGATGGGAGATGTTTTTTGTGCTGGCACAGTTTCTCCTTGCCAGACAGAGTGGAAAAGCTTTTCGATAAGATGTAGACGAGAAGAGAGGCTAAAGACGAAAGTACGGTGCTCTGCAGAGCTAAGCACCGCTCCCGGGCGTCTTTCGGCAGAAGGCGCACTCCGCAGAGCACTGTGAGCGGCAGAATCGTCTTTGCGCGAAGAAGCAGCTTCTTCGTCTCCGGGAGCCGGAGAGAGCGGCAACTTCGCAAAGGTGATGAAACAAGCTGTACAACACTGCGATTGTGTGCGCAGCTTGCCAAGTGAGAGAAAACAGTACCTGACCACTCTCCTGCCTTTTCTATTCACATGAACATTCGATTGCAAGCTGTTTTGGACAACTTTCTTTCTCTTCTTGCAAAACACTTGGCAGACATCCGTGCAGCCTCTAGAACACGATGGGAGATGTTTTCTGTGCTGGCAAAGTTTCTCCTTGCCAGACAGAGTGGAAAAGCTTTTTGCTAAGATGTAGATGAGAAGAGAGGCTAAAGACGAAGGTACGGTGCTCTGCAGAGCTAAGCACCGCTCCCGGAGCTCTTTCGGCAGAAGGCGCACACCGCAGAGCACTGTGAGCGGCAGAATCGTCTTTGCGCGAAGAAGCAGCTTCTTCGTCTCCGGGAGCCGGAGAGAGCGGCAACTTCGCAAAGGTGATGAAACAAGCTGTACAACACTGCGATTGTGTGCGCAGCTTTCCATTTGAGAGAAAACAGTACCTGACCACTCTCCTGCATTTTCTATTCACATGAACATTCGATTGGAAGCTGTTTTGGACAACTTTCTTTCTCTTCTTGCAAAACACTCGGCAGACCTCCGTGCAGCCTCTAGAACACGATGGGAGATGTTTTCTGTGCTGGCACAGTTTCTCCTTGCCAGACAGAGTGGAAAAGCTTTTTGCTAAGATGTAGACGAGAAGAGAGGCTAAAGACGAAGGTACGGTGCTCTGCAGAGCTAAGCACCGCTCCCGGACCTCTTTCGGCAGAAGGCGCACACCGCAGAGCACTGTGAGCCGCAGAATCGTCTTTGCGCGAAGAAGCAGCTTCTTCGTCTCCGGGAGCCGGAGAGAGCGGCAACTTGGCAAAGGTGATGAAACAAGCTGTACAACACTGCGATTGTGTGCGCATCTTGCCAACTGAGAGAAAACAGTACCTGACCACTCTCCTGCCTTTTCTATTCACATGAACATTCGATTGCAAGCTGTTTTGGACAACTTTCTTTCTCTTCTTGCAAAACACTCGGCAGACCTCCGTGCAGCCTCTAGAACACGATGGGAGATGTTTTCTGTGCTGGCACAGTTTCTCCTTGCCAGACAGAGTGGAAAAGCTTTTTGCTAAGATGTAGACGAGAAGAGAGGCTAAAGACGAAGGTACGGTGCTCTGCAGAGCTAAGCACCGCTCCCGGACCTCTTTCGGCAGAAGGCGCACACTGCAGAGCACTGTGAGCGGCAGAATCCTCTTTGCGCGAAGAAGCAGCTTCTTCGTCTCCGGGAGCCGGAGAGAGCGGCAACTTCGCAAAGGTGATGAAACAAGGTGTACAACACTGCGATTGTGTGCGCAGCTTGCCAACTGAGAGAAAACAGTACCTGACCACTCTCCTGCCTTTTGTAATCACATGAACATTCGATTGCAAGCTGTTTTGGACAACTTTCTTTCTCTTCTTGCAAAACACTCGGCAGACATCCGTGCAGCCTCTAGAACACGATGGGAGATGTTTTCTGTGCTGGCACAGTTTCTCCTTGCCAGACAGAGTGGAAAAGCTTTTTGCTAACATGTAGACGAGAAGAGAGGCTAAAGACGAAGGTACGGTGCTCTGCAGAGCTAAGCACCGCTCCCGGGCGTCTTTCGGCAGAAGGCGCACACCGCAGAGCACTGTGAGCGGCAGAATCGTCTTTGCGTGAAGAAGCAGCTTCTTCGTCTCCGGGAGCCGGAGAGAGCGGCAACTTGGCAAAGGTGATGAAACAAGCTGTACAACACTGCGATTGTGTGCGCAGCTTGCCAACTGAGAGAAAACAGTACCTGACCACTCTCCTGCCTTTTCTATTCACATGAACATTCGATTGCAAGCTGTTTTGGACAACTTTCTTTCTCTTCTTGCAAAACACTCGGCAGACCTGCGTGCAGCCTCTAGAACACGATGGGAGATGTTTTTTGTGCTGGCACAGTTTCTCCTTAGCAGACAGAGTGGAAAAGCTTTTTGCTAAGATGTAGACGAGAAGAGAGGCTAAAGACGAAGGTACGGTGCTCTGCAGAGCTAAGCACCGCTCCCGGGCGTCTTTCGGCAGAAGGCGCACACCGCAGAGCACTGTGAGCGGCAGAATCGTCTTTGCGTGAAGAAGCAGCTTCTTCGTCTCCGGGAGCCGGAGAGAGCGGCAACTTCGCAAGGGTGATGAAACAAGCTGTACAACACTGCGATTGTGTGCGCAGCTTGCCAACTGAGAGCAAACAGTACCTGACCACTCTCCTGCCTTTTCTATTCACATGAACATTCGATTGCAAGCTGTTTTGGACAACTTTCTTTCTCTTCTTGCAAAACACTCGGCAGACCTCCGTGCAGCCTCTAGAACACGATGGGAGATGTTTTCTGTGCTGGCACAGTTTCTCCTTGCCAGAAAGAGTGGAAAAGCTTTTTGCTAAGATGTAGACGAGAAGAGAGGCTAAAGAAGCACGTATGGTGCTTCTCAGAGCTAAGCACAGCTCCCGGGGCTCTTTCGGCAGAAGGCGCACACCGCAGAGCACTGTGAGCAGCAGAATCGTCTTTGCGCGAAGAAGCAGCTTCTTCGTCTCCGGGAGCCGGAGAGAGCGGCAACTTCGCAAAGGTGATGAAACATGCTGTACAACACTGCGATTGTGTGCGCAGCTTGCCAACTGAGAGCAAACAGTACCTGATCACTCTCCTGCCTTTTCTATTCACATGAACATTCGATTGCAAGCTGTTTTGGACAACTTTCTTTCTCTTCTTGCAAAACACTCGGCAGACCTCCGTGCAGCCTCTAGAACACGATGGGAGATGTTTTTTGTGCTGGCACAGTTTCTCCTTGCCAGACAGAGTGGAAAAGCTTTTTGCTAAGATGTAGACGAGAAGAGAGGCTAAAGACGAAGGTACGGTGCTCTGCAGAGCTAAGCACCGCTCCCGGACCTCTTTCGGCAGAAGGCGCACACCGCAGAGCACTGTGAGCGGCAGAATCGTCTTTGCGCGAAGAAGCAGCTTCTTCGTCTCCGGGAGCCGGAGAGAGCGGCAACTTCGCAAAGGTGATGAAACAAGCTGTACAACACTGCGATTGTGTGCGCAGCTTTCCAATTGAGAGAAAACAGTACCTGACCACTCTCCTGCATTTTCTATTCACATGAACATTCGATTGCAAGCTGTTTTGGACAACTTTCTTTCTCTTCTTGCAAAACACTCGGCAGACCTCCGTGCAGCCTCTAGAACACGATGGGAGATGTTTTCTGTGCTGGCACAGTTTCTCCTTGCCAGACAGAGTGGAAAAGCTTTTTGCTAAGATGTAGACGAGAAGAGAGGCTAAAGAAGCACGTATGGTGCTTCTCAGAGCTAAGCACAGCTCCCGGACCTCTTTCGGCAGCAGGCGCACACCGCAGAGCACTGTGAGCGGCAGAATCGTCTTTGCGCGAAGAAGCAGCTTCTCCGTCTCCGGGAGCCGGAGAGAGCGGCAACTTGGCAAAGGTGATGAAACAAGCTGTACAACACTGCGATTGTGTGCGCAGCTTGCCAACTGAGAGAAAACAGTACCTGACCACTCTCCTGCCTTTTCTATTCACATGAACATTCGATTGCAAGCTGTTTTGGACAACTTTCTTTCTCTTCTTTCAAAACACTCGGCAGACCTCCGTGCAGCCTCTAGAACATGATGGGAGATGTTTTTTGTGCTGGCACAGTTTCTCCTTGCCAGACAGAGTGGAAAAGCTTTTTGCTAAGATGTAGACGAGAAGAGAGGCTAAAGACGAAGGTACGGTGCTCTGCAGAGCTAAGCACCGCTCCCGGACCTCTTTCGGCAGAAGGCGCACACAGCAGAGCACTGTGAGCGGCAGAATCGTCTTTGCGCGAAGAAGCAGCTTCTTCGTCTCCGGGAGCCGGAGAGATCGGCAACTTCGCAAAGGTGATGAAACAAGCTGTACAACACTGCGATTGTGTGCGCAGCTTGCCAAGTGAGAGAAAACAGTACCTGACCACTCTCCTGCCTTTTCTATTCACATGAACATTCGATTGCAAGCTGTTTTGGACAACTTTCTTTCTCTTCTTGCAAAACACTCGGCAGACCTGCGTGCAGCCTCTAGAACACGATGGGAGATGTTTTCTGTGCTGGCACAGTTTCTCCTTGCCAGACAGAGTGGAAAAGCTTTTTGCTAAGATGTAGACGAGAAGAGAGGCTAAAGACGAAGGTACGGTGCTCTGCAGAGCTAAGCACCGCTCCCGGACCTCTTTCGGCAGAAGGCGCACACCGCAGAGCACTGTGAGCGGCAGAATCGTCTTTGCGCGAAGAAGCAGCTTCTTCGTCTCCGGGAGCCGGAGAGAGCGGCAACTTGGCAAAGGTGATGAAACAAGCTGTACAACACTGCGATTGTGTGCGCAGCGTGCCAACTGAGAGAAAACAGTACCTGACCACTCTCCTGCCTTTTCTATTCACATGAACATTCGATTGGAAGCTGTTTTGGACAACTTTCTTTCTCTTCTTGCAAAACACTCGGCAGACCTCCGTGCAGCCTCTAGAACACGATGGGAGATGTTTTTTGTGCTGGCACAGTTTCTCCTTAGCAGACAGAGTGGAAAAGCTTTTTGCTAAGATGTAGACGAGAAGAGAGGCTAAAGACGAAGGTACGGTGCTCTGCAGAGCTAAGCACCGCTCCCGGGCCTCTTTCGGCAGAAGGCGCACACAGCAGAGCACTGTGAGCGGCAGAATCGTCTTTGCGCGAAGAAGCAGCTTTCTTCGTCTCCGGGAGCCGGAGAGAGCGGCAACTTCGCAAAGGTGATGAAACAAGCTGTACAACACTGCGATTGTGTGCGCAGCTTGCCAACTGAGAGAAAACAGTACCTGACCACTCTCCTGCCTTTTCTATTCACATGAACATTCGATTGCAAGCTGTTTTGGACAACTTTCTTTCTCTTCTTGCAAAACACTCGGCAGACCTCCGTGCAGCCTCTAGAACACGATGGGAGATGTTTTTTGTGCTGGCACAGTTTCTCCTTGCCAGACAGAGTGGAAAAGCTTTTTGCTAAGATGTAGACGAGAAGAGAGGCTAAAGACGAAGGTACGGTGCTCTGCAGAGCTAAGCACCGCTCCCGGGCCTCTTTCGGCAGAAGGCGCACACAGCAGAGCACTGTGAGCGGCAGAATCGTCTTTGCGCGAAGAAGCAGCTTCTTCGTCTCCGGGAGCCGGAGAGAGCGGCAACTTGGCAAAGGTGATGAAACAAGCTGTACAACACTGCGATTGTGTGCGCAGCTTGCCAACTGAGAGCAAACAGTACCTGACCACTCTCCTGCCTTTTCTATTCACATGAACATTCGATTGCAAGCTGTTTTGGACAACTTTCTTTCTCTTCTTGCAAAACACACGGCAGACCTCCGTGCAGCCTCTAGAACACGATGGGAGATGTTTTCTGTGCTGGCACAGTTTCTCCTTGCCAGACAGAGTGGAAAAGCTTTTTGCTAAGATGTAGACGAGAAGAGAGGCTAAAGAAGCTGGTGCGGTGCCTCTCAGAGCTTAGCACAGCTCCCGGGGCTCTTTCGGCAGAAGGCGCACACCGCAGAGCACTGTGAGCGGCAGAATCGTCTTTGCGCGAAGAAGCAGCTTCTTCGTCTCCGGGAGCCGGAGAGAGCGGCAACTTGGCAAAGGTGATGAAACAAGCTGTACAACACTGCGATTGTGTGCGCAGCTTGCCAACTGAGAGAAAACAGTACCTGACCACTCTCCTGCCTTTTCTATTCACATGAACATTCGATTGCAAGCTGTTTTGGACAACTTTCTTTCTCTTCTTGCAAAACACTTGGCAGACATCCGTGCAGCCTCTAGAACACGATGGGAGATGTTTTCTGTGCTGGCAAAGTTTCTCCTTGCCAGACAGAGTGGAAAAGCTTTTTGCTAAGATGTAGACGAGAAGAGAGGCTAAAGACGAAGGTACGGTGCTCTGCAGAGCTAAGCACCGCTCCCGGAGCTCTTTCGGCAGAAGGCGCACACCGCAGAGCACTGTGAGCGGCAGAATCGTCTTTGCGCGAAGAAGCAGCTTCTTCGTCTCCGGGAGCCGGAGAGAGCGGCAACTTCGCAAAGGTGATGAAACAAGCTGTACAACACTGCGATTGTGTGCGCAGCTTTCCAATTGAGAGAAAACAGTACCTGACCACTCTCCTGCATTTTCTATTCACATGAACATTCGATTGGAAGCTGTTTTGGACAACTTTCTTTCTCTTCTTGCAAAACACTCGGCAGACATCCGTGCAGCCTCTAGAACACGATGGGAGATGTTTTCTGTGCTGGCACAGTTTCTCCTTGCCAGACAGAGTGGAAAAGCTTTTTGCTAAGATGTAGACGAGAAGAGAGGCTAAAGACGAAGGTACGGTGCTCTGCAGAGCTAAGCACCGCTCCCGGACCTCTTTCGGCAGAAGGCGCACACCGCAGAGCACTGTGAGCGGCAGATTCGTCTTTGCGCGAAGAAGCAGCTTCTTCGTCTCCGGGAGCCGGAGAGAGCGGCAACTTGGCAAAGGTGATGAAACAAGCTGTACAACACTGCGATTGTGTGCGCATCTTGCCAACTGAGAGAAAACAGTACCTGACCACTCTCCTGCCTTTTCTATTCACATGAACATTCGATTGGAAGCTGTTTTGGACAACTTTCTTTCTCTTCTTGCAAAACACTCGGCAGACCTCCGTGCAGCCTCTAGAACACGATGGGAGATGTTTTCTGTGCTGGCAAAGTTTCTCCTTGCCAGACAGAGTGGAAAAGCTTTTTGCTAAGATGTAGACGAGAAGAGAGGCTAAAGACGAAGGTACGGTGCTCTGCAGAGCTAAGCACCGCTCCCGGACCTCTTTCAGCAGAAGGCGCACACTGCAGAGCACTGTGAGAGGCAGAATCCTCTTTGCGCGAAGAAGCAGCTTCTTCGTCTCCGGGAGCCGGAGAGAGCGGCAACTTCGCAAAGGTGATGAAACAAGCTGTACAACACTGCGATTGTGTGCGCCGCTTGCCAACTGAGAGAAAACAGTACCTGACCACTCTCCTGCCTTTTCTATTCACATGAACATTCGATTGCAAGCTGTTTTGGACAACTTTCTTTCTCTTCTTGCAAAACACTTGGCAGACCTCCGTGCAGCCTCTAGAACACGATGGGAGATGTTTTCAGTGCTGGCACAGTTTCTCCTTGCCAGACAGAGTGGAAAAGCTTTTTGCTAAGATGTAGACGAGAAGAGAGGCTAAAGACGAAGGTACGGTGCTCTGCAGAGCTAAGCACCGCTCCCGGGCCTCTTTCGGCAGAAGGCGCACACCGCAGAGCACTGTGAACGGCAGAATCGTCTTTGCGCGAAGAAGCAGCTTCTTCGTCTCCGGGAGCCGGAGAGAGCGGCAACTTCGCAAAGGTGATGAAACAAGCTGTACGACACTGCGATTGTGTGCGCAGCTTGCCAACTGAGAGCAAAGAGTACCTGACCACTCTCCTGCCTTTTGTAATCACATGAACATTCGATTGCAAGCTGTTTTGGACAACTTTCTTTCTCTTCGTGCAAAACACTCGGCAGACCTCCGTGCAGCCTCTAGAACACGATGGGAGATGTTTTTTGTGCTGGCACAGTTTCTCCTTGCCAGACAGAGTGGAAAAGCTTTTCGATAAGATGTAGACGAGAAGAGAGGCTAAAGACGAAAGTACGGTGCTCTGCAGAGCTAAGCACCGCTCCCGGGCGTCTTTCGGCAGAAGGCGCACTCCGCAGAGCACTGTGAGCGGCAGAATCGTCTTTGCGCGAAGAAGCAGCTTCTTCGTCTCCGGGAGCCGGAGAGAGCGGCAACTTCGCAAAGGTGATGAAACAAGCTGTACAACACTGCGATTGTGTGCGCAGCTTGCCAAGTGAGAGAAAACAGTACCTGACCACTCTCCTGCCTTTTCTATTCACATGAACATTCGATTGCAAGCTGTTTTGGACAACTTTCTTTCTCTTCTTGCAAAACACTTGGCAGACATCCGTGCAGCCTCTAGAACACGATGGGAGATGTTTTCTGTGCTGGCAAAGTTTCTCCTTGCCAGACAGAGTGGAAAAGCTTTTTGCTAAGATGTAGACGAGAAGAGAGGCTAAAGACGAAGGTACGGTGCTCTGCAGAGCTAAGCACCGCTCCCGGACCTCTTTCGGCAGAAGGCGCACACCGCAGATCACTGTGAGCGGCAGAATCGTCTTTGCGCGAAGAAGCAGCTTCTTCGTCTCCGGGAGCCGGAGAGAGCGGCAACTTCGCAAAGGTGATGAAACAAGCTGTACAACACTGCGATTGTGTGCGCAGCTTTCCAATTGAGAGAAAACAGTACCTGACCACTCTCCTGCATTTTCTATTCACATGAACATTCGATTGCAAGCTGTTTTGGACAACTTTCTTTCTCTTCTTGCAAAACACTCGGCAGACCTCCGTGCAGCCTCTAGAACACGATGGGAGATGTTTTCAGTGCTGGCACAGTTTCTCCTTGCCAGACAGAGTGGAAAAGCTTTTTGCTAAGATGTAGACGAGAAGAGAGGCTAAAGACGAAGGTACGGTGCTCTGCAGAGCTAAGCACCGCTCCCGAGCGTCTTTCGGCAGAAGGCGCACACCGCAGAGCACTGTGAGCGTCAGAATCGTCTTTGCGCGAAGAAGCAGCTTCTTTGTCTCCGGGAGCCGGAGAGAGCGGCAACTTCGCAAAGGTGATGAAACAAGCTGTACAACACTGCGATTGTGTCCGCCGCTTGCCAACTGAGAGAAAACAGTACCTGACCACTCTCCTGCCTTTTGTAATCACATGAACATTCGATTGCAAGCTGTTTTGGACAACTTTCTTTCTCTTCTTGCAAAACACTCGGCAGACCTCCGTGCAGCCTCTAGAACACGATGGGAGATGTTTTCTGTGCTGGCACAGTTTCTCCTTGCCAGACAGAGTGGAAAAGCTTTTTGCTAAGATGTAGACGAGAAGAGAGGCTAAAGACGAAGGTACGGTGCTCTGCAGAGCTAAGCACCGCTCCCGGGCGTCTTTCGGCAGAAGGCGCACACCGCAGAGCACTGTGAGCGGCAGAATCGTCTTTGCGTGAAGAAGCAGCTTCTTCGTCTCCGGGAGCCGGAGAGAGCGGCAACTTCGCAAAGGTGATGAAACAAGCTGTACAACACTGCGATTGTGTGCGCAGCTTGCCAACTGAGAGAAAACAGTACCTGACCACTCTCCTGCCTTTTCTATTCACATGAACATTCGATTGCAAGCTGTTTTGGACAACTTTCTTTCTCTTCTTGCAAAACACTCGGCACACCTGCGTGCAGCCTCTAGAACACGATGGGAGATGTTTTTTGTGCTGGCACAGTTTCTCCTTAGCAGACAGAGTGGAAAAGCTTTTTGCTAAGATGTAGACGAGAAGAGAGGCTAAAGACGAAGGTACGGTGCTCTGCAGAGGTAAGCACCGCTCCCGGGCGTCTTTCGGCAGAAGGCGCACACCGCAGAGCACTGTGAGCGGCAGAATCGTCTTTGCGTGAAGAAGCAGCTTCTTCGTCTCCGGGAGCCGGAGAGAGCGGCAACTTCGCAAAGGTGATGAAACAAGCTGTACAACACTGCGATTGTGTGCGCAGCTTGCCAACTGAGAGCAAACAGTACCTGACCACTCTCCTGCCTTTTCTATTCACATGAACATTCGATTGCAAGCTGTTTTGGACAACTTTCTTTCTCTTCTTGCAAAACACTCGGCAGACCTCCGTGCAGCCTCTAGAACACGATGGGAGATGTTTTCTGTGCTGGCACAGTTTCTCCTTGCCAGAAAGAGTGGAAAAGCTTTTTGCTAAGATGTAGACGAGAAGAGAGGCTAAAGAAGCACGTATGGTGCTTCTCAGAGCTAAGCACAGCTCCCGGGGCTCTTTCGGCAGAAGGCGCACACCGCAGAGCACTGTGAGCAGCAGAATCGTCTTTGCGCGAAGAAGCAGCTTCTTCGTCTCCGGGAGCCGGAGAGAGCGGCAACTTCGCAAAGGTGATGAAACAAGCTGTACAACACTGCGATTGTGTGCGCAGCTTGCCAACTGAGAGCAAACAGTACCTGATCACTCTCCTGCCTTTTCTATTCACATGAACATTCGATTGCAAGCTGTTTTGGACAACTTTCTTTCTCTTCTTGCAAAACACTCGGCAGACCTCCGTGCAGCCTCTAGAACATGATGGGAGATGTTTTTTGTGCTGGCACAGTTTCTCCTTGCCAGACAGAGTGGAAAAGCTTTTTGCTAAGATGTAGACGAGAAGAGAGGCTAAAGACGAAGGTACGGTGCTCTGCAGAGCTAAGCACCGCTCCCGGAGCTCTTTCGGCAGAAGGCGCACACCGCAGAGCACTGTGAGCGGCAGAATCGTCTTTGCGCGAAGAAGCAGCTTCTTCGTCTCCGGGAGCCGGAGAGAGCGGCAACTTGGCAAAGGTGATGAAACAAGCTGTACAACACTGCGATTGTGTGCGCAGCTTGCCAACTGAGAGAAAACAGTACCTGACCACTCTCCTGCCTTTTCTATTCACATGAATATTCGATTGCAAGCTGTTTTGGACAACTTTCTTTCTCTTCTTGCAAAACACTCGGCAGACCTCCGTGCAGCCTCTAGAACACGATGGGAGATGTTTTCTGTGCTGGCACAGTTTCTCCTTGCCAGACAGAGTGGAAAAGCTTTTTGCTAAGATGTAGACGAGAAGAGAGGCTAAAGAAGCACGTATGGTGCTTCTCAGAGCTAAGCACAGCTCCCGGGGCTCTTTCGGCAGAAGGCGCACACCGCAGAGCACTGTGAGCGGCAGAATCGTCTTTGCGCGAAGAAGCAGCTTCTTCGTCTCCGGGAGCCGGAGAGAGCGGCAACTTCGCAAAGGTGATGAAACAAGCTGTACAACACTGCGATTGTGTGCGCAGCGTGCCAACTGAGACAAAACAGTACCTGACCACTCTCCTGCATTTTCTATTCACATGAACATTCGATTGGAAGCTGTTTTGGACAACTTTCTTTCTCTTCTTGCAAAACACTCGGCAGACCTCCGTGCAGCCTCTAGAACACGATGGGAGATGTTTTCTGTGCTGGCACGATTTCTCCTTGCCAGACAGAGTGGAAAAGCTTTTTGCTAAGATGTAGACGAGAAGAGAGGCTAAAGACGAAGGTACGGTGCTCTGCAGAGCTAAGCACCGCTCCCGGACCTCTTTCGGCAGAAGGCGCACACTGCAGAGCACTGTGAGCGGCAGAATCCTCTTTGCGCGAAGAAGCAGCTTCTTCGTCTCCGGGAGCCGGAGAGAGCGGCAACTTCGCAAAGGTGATGAAACAAGCTGTACAACACTGCGATTGTGTGCGCATCTTGCCAACTGAGAGAAAACAGTACCTGACCACTCTCCTGCCTTTTCTATTCACATGAACATTGGATTGCAAGCTGTTTTGGACAACTTTCTTTCTCTTCTTGCAAAACACTTGGCAGACCTCCGTGCAGCCTCTAGAACACGATGGGAGATGTTTTCTGTGCTGGCACAGTTTCTCCTTGCCAGACAGAGTGGAAAAGCTTTTTGCTAAGATGTAGACGAGAAGAGAGGCTAAAGACGAAGGTACGGTGCTCTGCAGAGCTAAGCACCGCTCCCGAGCGTCTTTCGGCAGAAGGCGCACACCGCAGAGCACTGTGAGCGGCAGAATCGTCTTTGCGCGAAGAAGCAGCTTCTTCGTCTCCGGGAGCCGGAGAGAGCGGCAACTTCGCAAAGGTGATGAAACAAGCTGTACAACACTGCGATTGTGTGCGCAGCTTGCCAACTGAGAGAAAACAGTACCTGACCACTCTCCTGCCTTTTGTAATCACATGAACATTCGATTGCAAGCTGTTTTGGACAACTTTCTTTCTCTTCTTGCAAAACACTCGGCAGACCTCCGTGCAGCCTCTAGAACATGATGGGAGATGTTTTCTGTGCTGGCACAGTTTCTCCTTGCCAGACAGAGTGGAAAAGCTTTTTGCTAAGATGTAGACGAGAAGAGAGGCTAAAGACGAAGGTACGGTGCTCTGCAGAGCTAAGCACCGCTCCCGGGCGTCTTTCGGCAGAAGGCGCACACCGCAGAGCACTGTGAGCGGCAGAATCGTCTTTGCGTGAAGAAGCAGCTTCTTCGTCTCCGGGAGCCGGAGAGAGCGGCAACTTCGCAAAGGTGATGAAACAAGCTGTACAACACTGCGATTGTGTGCGCAGCTTGCCAACTGAGAGAAAACAGTACCTGACCACTCTCCTGCCTTTTCTATTCACATGAACATTCGATTGCAAGCTGTTTTGGACAACTTTCTTTCTCTTCTTGCAAAACACTCGGCAGACCTGCGTGCAGCCTCTAGAACACGATGGGAGATGTTTTTTGTGCTGGCACAGTTTCTCCTTAGCAGACAGAGTGGAAAAGCTTTTTGCTAAGATGTAGACGAGAAGAGAGGCTAAAGACGAAGGTACGGTGCTCTGCAGAGCTAAGCACCGCTCCCGGGCGTCTTTCGGCAGAAGGCGCACACCGCAGAGCACTGTGAGCGGCAGAATCGTCTTTGCGTGAAGAAGCAGCTTCTTCGTCTCCGGGAGCCGGAGAGAGCGGCAACTTCGCAAAGGTGATGAAACAAGCTGTACAACACTGCGATTGTGTGCGCAGCTTGCCAACTGAGAGCAAACAGTACCTGACCACTCTCCTGCCTTTTCTATTCACATGAACATTCGATTGCAAGCTGTTTTGGACAACTTTCTTTCTCTTCTTGCAAAACACTCGGCAGACCTCCGTGCAGCCTCTAGAACACGATGGGAGATGTTTTCTGTGCTGGCACAGTTTCTCCTTGCCAGAAAGAGTGGAAAAGCTTTTTGCTAAGATGTAGACGAGAAGAGAGGCTAAAGAAGCACGTATGGTGCTTCTAAGAGCAAAGCACAGCTCCCGGGCCTCTTTCGGCAGAAGGCGCACACCGCAGAGCACTGTGAGCAGCAGAATCGTCTTTGCGCGAAGAAGCAGCTTCTTCGTCTCCGGGAGCCGGAGAGAGCGGCAACTTCGCAAAGGTGATGAAACAAGCTGTACAACACTGCGATTGTGTGCGCAGCTTGCCAACTGAGAGCAAACAGTACCTGATCACTCTCCTGCCTTTTCTATTCACATGAACATTCGATTGCAAGCTGTTTTGGACAACTTTCTTTCTCTTCTTGCAAAACACTCGGCAGACCTCCGTGCAGCCTCTAGAACACGATGGGAGATGTTTTCTGTGCTGGCACAGTTTCTCCTTGCCAGACAGAGTGGAAAAGCTTTTTGCTAAGATGTAGACGAGAAGAGAGGCTAAAGACGAAGGTACGGTGCTCTGCAGAGCTAAGCACCGCTCCCGGACCTCTTTCGGCAGAAGGCGCACACCGCAGAGCACTGTGAGCGGCAGAATCGTCTTTGCGCGAAGAAGCAGCTTCTTCGTCTCCGGGAGCCGGAGAGAGCGGCAACTTGGCAAAGGTGATGAAACAAGCTGTACAACACTGCGATTGTGTGCGCCGCTTGCCAACTGAGAGAAAACAGTACCTGACCACTCTCCTGCCTTTTCTATTCACATGAACATTCGATTGCAAGCTGTTTTGGACAACTTTCTTTCTCTTCTTGCAAAACACTCGGCAGACCTCCGTGCAGCCTCTAGAACACGATGGGAGATGTTTTCTGTGCTGGCACAGTTTCTCCTTGCCAGACAGAGTGGAAAAGCTTTTTGCTAAGATGTAGACGAGAAGAGAGGCTAAAGAAGCACGTATGGTGCTTCTCAGAGCTAAGCACAGCTCCCGGGGCTCTTTCGGCAGCAGGCGCACACCGCAGAGCACTGTGAGCGGCAGAATCGTCTTTGCGCGAAGAAGCAGCTTCTCCGTCTCCGGGAGCCGGAGAGAGCGGCAACTTCGCAAAGGTGATGAAACAAGCTGTACAACACTGCGATTGTGTGCGCAGCTTGCCAACTGAGAGAAAACAGTACCTGACCACTCTCCTGCCTTTTCTATTCACATGAACATTCGATTGCAAGCTGTTTTGGACAACTTTCTTTCTCTTCTTTCAAAACACTCGGCAGACCTCCGTGCAGCCTCTAGAACATGATGGGAGATGTTTTTTGTGCTGGCACAGTTTCTCCTTGCCAGACAGAGTGGAAAAGCTTTTTGCTAAGATGTAGACGAGAAGAGAGGCTAAAGACGAAGGTACGGTGCTCTGCAGAGCTAAGCACCGCTCCCGGACCTCTTTCGGCAGAAGGCGCACACAGCAGAGCACTGTGAGCGGCAGAATCGTCTTTGCGCGAAGAAGCAGCTTCTTCGTCTCCGGGAGCCGGAGAGATCGGCAACTTCGCAAAGGTGATGAAACAAGCTGTACAACACTGCGATTGTGTGCGCAGCTTGCCAAGTGAGAGAAAACAGTACCTGACCACTCTCCTGCCTTTTCTATTCACATGAACATTCGATTGCAAGCTGTTTTGGACAACTTTCTTTCTCTTCTTGCAAAACACTCGGCAGACCTGCGTGCAGCCTCTAGAACACGATGGGAGATGTTTTTTGTGCTGGCACAGTTTCTCCTTGCCAGACAGAGTGGAAAAGCTTTTTGCTAAGATGTAGACGAGAAGAGAGGCTAAAGACGAAGGTACGGTGCTCTGCAGAGCTAAGCACCGCTCCCGGGCGTCTTTCGGCAGAAGGCGCACACCGCAGAGCACTGTGAGCGGCAGAATCGTCTTTGCGCGAAGAAGCAGCTTCTTCGTCTCCGGGAGCCGGAGAGAGCGGCAACTTCGCAAAGGTGATGAAACAAGCTGTACAACACTGCGATTGTGTGCGCAGCTTGCCAACTGAGAGAAAACAGTACCTGACCACTCTCCTGCCTTTTCTATTCACATGAACATTCGATTGCAAGCTGTTTTGGACAACTTTCTTTCTCTTCTTGCAAAACACTCGGCAGACCTCCGTGGAGCCTCTAGAACACGATGGGAGATGTTTTCTGTGCTGGCACAGTTTCTCCTTGCCAGACAGAGTGGAAAAGCTTTTTGCTAAGATGTAGACGAGAAGAGAGGCTAAAGACGAAGGTACGGTGCTCTGCAGAGCTAAGCACCGCTCCCGGACCTCTTTCGGCAGAAGGCGCACACCGCAGAGCACTGTGAGCGGCAGAATCGTCTTTGCGCGAAGAAGCAGCTTCTTCGTCTCCGGGAGCCGGAGAGAGCGGCAACTTGGCAAAGGTGATGAAACAAGCTGTACAACACTGCGATTGTGTGCGCAGCGTGCCAACTGAGAGAAAACAGTACCTGACCACTCTCCTGCCTTTTCTATTCACATGAACATTCGATTGGAAGCTGTTTTGGACAACTTTCTTTCTCTTCTTGCAAAACACTCGGCAGACCTCCGTGCAGCCTCTAGAACACGATGGGAGATGTTTTTTGTGCTGGCACAGTTTCTCCTTAGCAGACAGAGTGGAAAAGCTTTTTGCTAAGATGTAGACGAGAAGAGAGGCTAAAGACGAAGGTACGGTGCTCTGCAGAGCTAAGCACCGCTCCCGGGCCTCTTTCGGCAGAAGGCGCACACAGCAGAGCACTGTGAGCGGCAGAATCGTCTTTGCGCGAAGAAGCAGCTTCTTCGTCTCCGGGAGCCGGAGAGAGCGGCAACTTCGCAAAGGTGATGAAACAAGCTGTACAACACTGCGATTGTGTGCGCAGCTTGCCAACTGAGAGAAAACAGTACCTGACCACTCTCCTGCCTTTTCTATTCACATGAACATTCGATTGCAAGCTGTTTTGGACAACTTTCTTTCTCTTCTTGCAAAACACTCGGCAGACCTCCGTGCAGCCTCTAGAACACGATGGGAGATGTTTTTTGTGCTGGCACAGTTTCTCCTTGCCAGACAGAGTGGAAAAGCTTTTTGCTAAGATGTAGACGAGAAGAGAGGCTAAAGACGAAGGTACGGTGCTCTGCAGAGCTAAGCACCGCTCCCGGGCCTCTTTCGGCAGAAGGCGCACACAGCAGAGCACTGTGAGCGGCAGAATCGTCTTTGCGCGAAGAAGCAGCTTCTTCGTCTCCGGGAGCCGGATGAGAGCGGCAACTTGGCAAAGGTGATGAAACAAGCTGTACAACACTGCGATTGTGTGCGCAGCTTGCCAACTGAGAGAAAACAGTACCTGACCACTCTCCTGCCTTTTCTATTCACATGAACATTCGATTGCAAGCTGTTTTGGACAACTTTCTTTCTCTTCTTGCAAAACACTCGGCAGACCTCCGTGCAGCCTCTAGAACACGATGGGAGATGTTTTCTGTGCTGGCAAAGTTTCTCCTTGCCAGACAGAGTGGAAAAGCTTTTTGCTAAGATGTAGACGAGAAGAGAGGCTAAAGACGAAGGTACGGTGCTCTGCAGAGCTAAGCACCGCTCCCGGGCCTCTTTCGGCAGAAGGCGCACACAGCAGAGCACTGTGAGCGGCAGAATCGTCTTTGCGCGAAGAAGCAGCTTCTTCGTCTCCGGGAGCCGGAGAGAGCGGCAACTTCGCAAAGGTGATGAAACAAGCTGTACAACACTGCGATTGTGTGCGCAGCTTGCCAACTGAGAGAAAACAGTACCTGACCACTCTCCTGCCTTTTCTATTCACATGAACATTCGATTGCAAGCTGTTTTGGACAACTTTCTTTCTCTTCTTGCAAAACACACGGCAGACCTCCGTGCAGCCTCTAGAACACGATGGGAGATGTTTTCTGTGCTGGCACAGTTTCTCCTTGCCAGACAGAGTGGAAAAGCTTTTTGCTAAGATGTAGACGAGAAGAGAGGCTAAAGAAGCAGGTGCGGTGCTTCTCAGAGCTAAGCACAGCTCCCGGGGCTCTTTCGGCAGAAGGCGCACACCGCAGAGCACTGTGAGCGGCAGAATCGTCTTTGCGCGAAGAAGCAGCTTCTTCGTCTCCGGGAGCCGGAGAGAGCGGCAACTTCGCAAAGGTGATGAAACAAGCTGTACGACACTGCGATTGTGTGCGCAGCTTGCCAACTGAGAGAAAACAGTACCTGACCACTCTCCTGCCTTTTCTATTCACATGAACATTCGATTGCAAGCTGTTTTGGACAACTTTCTTTCTCTTCTTGCAAAACACTTGGCAGACATCCGTGCAGCCTCTAGAACACGATGGAGATGTTTTCTGTGCTGGCAAAGTTTCTCCTTGCCAGACAGAGTGGAAAAGCTTTTGCTAAGATGTAGACGAGAAGAGAGGCTAAAGACGAAGGTACGGTGCTCTGCAGAGCTAAGCACCGCTCCCGGAGGTCTTTCGGCAGAAGGCGCACACCGCAGAGCACTGTGAGCGGCAGAATCGTCTTTGCGCGAAGAAGCAGCTTCTTCGTCTCCGGGAGCCGGAGAGAGCGGCAACTTCGCAAAGGTGATGAAACAAGCTGTACAACACTGCGATTGTGTGCGCATCTTGCCAACTGAGAGAAAACAGTACCTGACCACTCTCCTGCCTTTTCTATTCACATGAACATTCGATTGCAAGCTGTTTTGGACAACTTTCTTTCTCTTCTTGCAAAACACTCGGCAGACCTCCGTGCAGCCTCTAGAACACGATGGGAGATGTTTTCTGTGCTGGCACAGTTTCTCCTTGCCAGACAGAGTGGAAAAGCTTTTTGCTAAGATGTAGATGAGAAGAGAGGCTAAAGACGAAGGTACGGTGCTCTGCAGAGCTAAGCACCGCTCCCGGACCTCTTTCAGCAGAAGGCGCACACTGCAGAGCACTGTGAGCGGCAGAATCCTCTTTGCGCGAAGAAGCAGCTTCTTCGTCTCCGGGAGCCGGAGAGAGCGGCAACTTCGCAAAGGTGATGAAACAAGCTGTACAACACTGCGATTGTGTGCGCCGCTTGCCAACTGAGAGAAAACAGTACCTGACCACTCTCCTGCCTTTTCTATTCACATGAACATTCGATTGCAAGCTGTTTTGGACAACTTTCTTTCTCTTCTTGCAAAACACTTGGCAGACCTCCGTGCAGCCTCTAGAACACGATGGGAGATGTTTTCAGTGCTGGCACAGTTTCTCCTTGCCAGACAGAGTGGAAAAGCTTTTTGCTAAGATGTAGACGAGAAGAGAGGCTAAAGACGAAGGTACGGTGCTCTGCAGAGCTAAGCACCGCTCCAGGACCTCTTTCGGCAGAAGGCGCACACCGCAGATCACTGTGAACGGCAGAATCGTCTTTGCGCGAAGAAGCAGCTTCTTCGTCTCCGGGAGCCGGAGAGAGTCGGCAACTTCGCAAAGGTGATGAAACAAGCTGTACAACACTGCGATTGTGTGCGCAGCTTGCCAACTGAGAGAAAACAGTACCTGACCACTCTCCTGCTTTTGTAATCACATGAACATTCGATTGCAAGCTGTTTTGGACAACTTTCTTTCTCTTCTTGCAAAACACTCGGCAGACCTCCGTGCAGCCTCTAGAACACGATGGGAGATGTTTTTTGTGCTGGCACAGTTTCTCCTTGCCAGACAGAGTGGAAAAGCTTTTTGATAAGATGTAGACGAGAAGAGAGGCTAAAGACGAAAGTACGGTGCTCTGCAGAGCTAAGCACCGCTCCCGGGCGTCTTTCGGCAGAAGGCGCACTCCGCAGAGCACTGTGAGCGTCAGAATCGTCTTTGCGCGAAGAAGCAGCTTCTTCGTCTCCGGGAGCCGGAGAGAGCGGCAACTTCGCAAAGGTGATGAAACAAGCTGTACAACACTGCGATTGTGTGCGCAGCTTGCCAAGTGAGAGAAAACAGTACCTGACCACTCTCCTGCCTTTTCTATTCACATGAACATTCGATGCAAGCTGTTTTGGACAACTTTCTTTCTCTTCTTGCAAAACACTTGGCAGACATCCGTGCAGCCTCTAGAACACGATGGGAGATGTTTTCTGTGCTGGCACAGTTTCTCCTTGCCAGACAGAGTGGAAAAGCTTTTTGCTAAGATGTAGACGAGAAGAGAGGCTAAAGACGAAGGTACGGTGCTCTGCAGAGCTAAGCACCGCTCCCGGGCGTCTTTCGGCAGAAGGCGCACACCGCAGATCACTGTGAGCGGCAGAATCGTCTTTGCGCGAAGAAGCAGCTTCTTCGTCTCCGGGAGCCGGAGAGAGCGGCAACTTCGCAAAGGTGATGAAACAAGCTGTACAACACTGCGATTGTGTGCGCAGCTTTCCAATTGAGAGAAAACAGTACCTGACCACTCTCCTGCATTTTCTATTCACATGAACATTCGATTGGAAGCTGTTTTGGACAACTTTCTTTCTCTTCTTGCAAAACACTCGGCAGACCTCCGTGCAGCCTCTAGAACACGATGGGAGATGTTTTCTGTGCTGGCACAGTTTCTCCTTGCCAGACAGAGTGGAAAAGCTTTTTGCTAAGATGTAGACGAGAAGAGAGGCTAAAGACGAAGGTACGGTGCTCTGCAGAGCTAAGCACCGCTCCCGAGCGTCTTTCGGCAGAAGGCGCACACCGCAGAGCACTGTGAGCGGCAGAATCGTCTTTGCGCGAAGAAGCAGCTTCTTTGTCTCCGGGAGCCGGAGAGAGCGGCAACTTCGCAAAGGTGATGAAACAAGCTGTACAACACTGCGATTGTGTGCGCCGCTTGCCAACTGAGAGAAAACAGTACCTGACCACTCTCCTGCCTTTTGTAATCACATGAACATTCGATTGCAAGCTGTTTTGGACAACTTTCTTTCTCTTCTTGCAAAACACTCGGCAGACCTCCGTGCAGCCTCTAGAACACGATGGGAGATGTTTTCTGTGCTGGCACAGTTTCTCCTTGCCAGACAGAGTGGAAAAGCTTTTTGCTAAGATGTAGACGAGAAGAGAGGCTAAAGACGAAGGTACGGTGCTCTGCAGAGCTAAGCACCGCTCCCGGGCCTCTTTCGGCAGAAGGCGCACACCGCAGAGCACTGTGAGCGGCAGAATCGTCTTTGCGTGAAGAAGCAGCTTCTTCGTCTCCGGGAGCCGGAGAGAGCGGCAACTTGGCAAAGGTGATGAAACAAGCTGTACAACACTGCGATTGTGTGCGCAGCTTGCCAACTGAGAGAAAACAGTACCTGACCACTCTCCTGCCTTTTCTATTCACATGAACATTCGATTGCAAGCTGTTTTGGACAACTTTCTTTCTCTTCTTGCAAAACACTCGGCAGACCTGCGTGCAGCCTCTAGAACACGATGGGAGATGTTTTTTGTGCTGGCACAGTTTCTCCTTAGCAGACAGAGTGGAAAAGCTTTTTGCTAAGATGTAGACGAGAAG